>NW_026043792.1:0-103601 GCF_937001465.1 Orcinus orca
GGATTAGGGGACGGGTGAGGGTCAGGCTTCGGGGAAGGGTTAGGGTTAGGGTTCGGGCTAGGGTTAGGGTTAGGGGACGGGGACGGTTTAGGGTCCAGGTGAGGGTACGAGGACGCTTTAGGGGGAGCGTACGTGTGAGGGCGCGGGTGAGTGTCAGCGTACGGGTTAGGATTAGGGGACGGGTGAGGGTCAGGCTTCGGGGAAGTGTTAGGGTTAGGGTAGGCTAGGGTTAGGGTTAGGGGACGGGGACGGTTTAGGGTCCAGGTGAGGGTACGACAACGCTTTAGGGGGAGCGTACGTGTGAGGGCGCTGGTGAGTGTCAGCGTAGGGGTTAGGAGTAGGGGACGGGTGAGGGTCAGGCTTCTGGGAAGGGTTAGGGTTAGGGTGTGGGCTAGGGTTAGGGTTAGGGGACGGGGACGGTTTAGGGTCCAGGTGAGGGTACGACAACGCTTTAGGGGGAGCGTACCTTTGAGGGCGCGGGTGAGTGTCAGTGTACGGGTTAGGATTAGGGGACGGGTGAGGGTCAGGCTTCGGGGAAGGGTTAGGGTTAGGGCTCGGGCTAGTTTTAGGGTTAGGGGACGGGGACGGTTTAGGGTCCAGGTGAGGGTACGACAACGCTTTAGGGGGAGCGTACGTGTGAGGGTGCGGGTGAGTGTCAGCGTACGGGTTAGGATTAGGGGACGGGTGAGGGTCAGTCTTCGGGGAAGGGTTAGGGTTAGGGTTCGGGCTAGGGTTAGGGTTAGGGGACGGGGACGGTTTAGGGTCCAGTTGAGGGTACGACAACGCTTTAGGGGGAGCGTACGTGTGAGGGCGCGGGTGAGTGTCAGCGTACGGGTTAGGATTACAGGACTGGTGAGGATCAGGCTTCGGGGAAGGGTTAAGGTTAGGGTTCGGGCTAGGGTTAGGGTTAGGGGACGGGGACGGTTTAGGGTCCAGGTGAGGGTACGACAACGCTTTAGGGGGAGCGTACGTGTGAGGGCGCGGGTGAGTGTCAGCGTACGGGTTAGGATTAGGGGACGGGTGAGGGTCAGGCTTCGGGGAAGGGTTAGGTTTAGGGTTCGGGCTAGGGTTAGGGTTAGGGGACGGGGACGGTTTAGGGTCCAGGTGAGGGTACGACAACGCTTTGGGGGGAGCGTACGTGTGAGGGCGCTGGTGAGTGTCAGCGTACGGGTTAGGATTAGGGGACGGGTGAGGGTCAGGCTTCGGGGAAGTGTTAGGGTTAGGGTTTGGGCTAGGGTTAGGGTTAGGGGACGGGGACGGTTTAGGGTCCAGGTGAGGGTACAACAACGCTTTAAGGGGAGCGTACGTGTGAGGGCGCGGGTGAGTGTCAGCGTACGGGTTAGGATTAGGGGACGGGTGAGGGTCAGGCTTCGGGGAATGGTTAGGGTTAGGGTTCGAGCTAGGGTTAGGGTTAGGGGACGGGGACGGTTTAGGGTCCAGGTGAGGGTACGACAACGCTTTAGGGGGAGCGTACGTGTGAGGGCGCGGGTGAGTGTCAGTGTACGGGTTAGGATTAGGGGACGGGTGAGGGTCAGGCTTCGGGGAAGGGTTAGTGTTAGGGTTCGGGCTAGGGTTAGGGTTAGGGGACGGGGACGGTTTAGGGTCCAGGTGAGGGTACGACAACGCTTTAGGGGGAGCGTACGTGTGAGGGCGCGGGTGAGTGTCAGCGTACGGGTTAGGATTAGGGGACGGGTGAGGGTCAGGCTTCAGGGAAGGGTTAGGGTCAGGGTTCGGGCTAGGGTTAGGGTTAGGGGACAGGGACGGTTTAGGGTCCAGGTGAGGGTACGACGACGCTTTAGGGGGAGCGTACGTGTGAGGGCGCGGGTGAGTGTCAGCGTACGGGTTACGATTAGGGGACGGGTGAGGGTCAGGCTTCGGGGAAGGGTTAGGGTTAGGGTTCGGGCTAGGGTTAGGGTTAGGGGACGGGGACGGTTTAGCGTCCAGGTGAGGGTACGACGACGCTTTAGGGGGAGCGTACGTGTGAGGGCGCGGGTGAGTGTCAGCGTACGGGTTAGGATTAGGGGACGGGTGAGGGTCAGGCTTTGGGGAAGGGTTAGGGTTAGGGCTCGGGCTAGGGTTAGGGTTAGGGGACGGGGACGGTTTAGGGTCCAGGTGAGGGTACGACGACGCTTTAGGGGGAGCGTACGTGTGAGGGCGCGGGTGAGTGTCAGCGTACGGGTTAGGATTAGGGGACGGGTGAGGGTCAGGTTTCGGAGAAGGGTTAGGTTTAGGGCTCGGGCTAGGGTTAGGGTTAGGGGACGGTGATGGTTTAGGGTCCAGGTGAGGGTACGACGACGCTTTAGGGGGAGCGTACGTGTGAGGGCGCGGGTGAGTGTCAGCGTACGGGTTACGATTAGGGGAGGGGTGAGGGTCAGGCTTCGGGGAAGTGTTAGGGTTAGGGTTCGGGCTAGGGTTAGGGTTAGGGGACGGGGACGGTTTAGGGTCCAGGTGAGGGTACGACAACGCTTTAGGGGGAGCGTACGTGTGAGGGCGCGGGTGAGTGTCAGCGTACGGGTTAGGATTAGGGGATGGGTGAGGGTCAGTCTTCGGGGAAGGGTTAGGGTTAGGGTTCGGGCTAGGGTTACGGTTAGGGGACGGGGACGGTTTAGGGTCCAGGTGAGGGTACGACAACGCTTTAGGGGGAGCGTACGTGTGAGGGCGCGGGTGAGTGTCAGCGTACGGGTTAGGATTACGGGACTGGTGAGGATCAGGCTTCGGGGAAGGGTTAGGGTCAGGGTTCGGGCTAGGGTTAGGGTTAGGGGACGGGGACGGTTTAGGGTCCAGGTGAGGGTACGACAACACTTTAGGGGGAGCGTACGTGTGAGGGCGCGGGTGAGTGTCAGCGTACGGGTTAGGATTAGGGGACGGGTGAGGGTCAGGCTTCGGGGAAGGGTTAGGGTTAGGGTTCGGGCTAGGGTTAGGGTTAGGGGATGGGGACGGTTTAGGGTCCAGGTGAGGGTACGACAGCGCTTTAGGGGGAGCGTACGTGTGAGGGCGCGGGTGAGTGTCAGCGTACGTGTTACGATTAGGGGACGGGTGAGGGTCAGGCTTCGGGGAAGGGTTAGGTTTAGGGTTCGGGCTAGGGTTAGGGTTAGGGGACGGGGACGGTTTAGGGTCCAGGTGAGGGTACGACAACGCTTTAGGGGGAGCGTACGTGTGAGGGCGCGGGTGAGTGTCAGCGTACGGGTTAGGATTAGGGGACGGGTGAGGGTCAGGCTTCGGGGAAGTGTTAGGGTTAGGGTAGGCTAGGGTTAGGGTTAGGGGACGGGGACGGTTTAGGGTCCAGGTGAGGGTACGACAACGCTTTAGGGGGAGCGTACGTGTGAGGGCGCTGGTGAGTGTCAGCGTAGGGTTTAGGAGTAGGGGACGGGTGAGGGTCAGGCTTCGGGGAAGGGTTAGGGTTAGGGTGTGGGCTAGGGTTAGGGTTAGGGGACGGGGACGGTTTAGGGTCCAGGTGAGGGTACGACAACGCTTTAGGGGGAGCGTACCTGTGAGGGCGCGGGTGAGTGTCAGCGTACGGGTTAGGATTAGGGGACGGGTGAGGGTCAGGCTTCGGGGAAGTGTTAGGGTTAGGGTTCGGGCTAGGGTTAGGGTTAGGGGATGGGGACGGTTTAGGGTCCAGGTGAGGGTACGACAATGCTTTAGGGGGAGCGTACGTGTTAGGGCGCGGGTGAGTGTCAGCGTACGGGTTAGGATTAAGGGACGGGTGAGGGTCAGGCTTCGGGGAAGGGTTAGGGTTAGGGTTCGGGCTAGGGTTAGGGTTAGGGGACGGGGACGGTTTAGGGTGCAGGTGAGGGTACGACAACGCTTTAGGGGGAGCGTACGTGTGAGGGTGCGGGTGATTGTCAGCGTACGGGTTAGGATTAGGGGACGGGTGAGGGTCAGGCTTCGGGGAAGTGTTAGGGTTAGGGTTCGGGCTAGGGTTAGGGTTAGGGGACGGGGACGGTTTAGGGTCCAGGTGAGGGTGCGACAACGCTTTAGGGGGAGCGTACGTGTGAGGGCGTGGGTGAGTGTCAGCGTACGGGTTAGGATTAGGGGACGGGTGAGGGTCAGGCTTCGGGGAAGGGTTAGGGTTAGGGTTCGGGCTAGGGTGAGGGTTAGGGGACGGGGACGGTTTTGGGTCCAGGTGAGCGTACGACAACGCTTTAGGGGGAGCGTACGTGTGAGGGCGCGGGTGAGTGTCAGCGTACGGGTTAGGATTAGGGGACGGGTGAGGGTCAGGCTTCGTGGAAGGGTTATTGTTAGGGTTCGGGCTAGGGTTAGGGTTAGGGGACGGGGACGGTTTAGGGTCCAGGTGAGCGTACGACAGCGCTTTAGGGGGAGCGTACGTGTGAGGGCGCGGGTGAGTGTCAGAGTACGGGTTACGATTAGGGGACGGGTGAGGGTCAGGCTTCGGGGAAGGGTTAGGGTTAGGTTTCGGGCTAGGGTTAGGGTTAGGGGACGGGGACGGTTTAGGGTCCAGGTGAGGGTACGACAACGCTTTAGGGGGAGCGTACGTGTGAGGGCGCGGGTGAGTGTCAGCGTACGGGTTAGGATTAGGGGACGGGTGAGGGTCAGGCTTCGGGGAAGGGTTAGGGTTAGGGTTCGGGCTAGGGTTAGGGTTAGGGGACGGGGACGGTTTAGGGTCCAGGTGAGGGTACGACAACGCTTTAGGGGGAGCGTACGTGTGAGGGCGCGGGTGAGTGTCAGCATACGGGTTAGGATTAGGGGACGGGTGAGGGTCAGGCTTCGAGGAAGGGTTAGGGTTAGGGCTCGGGCTAGGGTTAGGGTTAGGGGACGGGGACGGTTTAGGGTCCAGGAGAGGGTACGACGACGCTTTAGGGGGAGCGTACGTGTGAGGGCGCGGGTGAGTGTCAGCGTACGGGTTAGGATTAGGGGACGGGTGAGGGTCAGGCTTTGGGGAAGGGTTAGGGTTAGGGCTCGGGCTAGGGTTAGGGTTAGGGGACGGGGACGGTTTAGGGTCCAGGTGAGGGTACGACGACGCTTTAGGGGGAGCGTACGTGTGAGGGCGCGGGTGAGTGTCAGCGTACGGGTTAGGTTTAGGGGACGGGTGAGGGTCAGGCTTCGGGGAAGGGTTAGGGTTAGGGCTCGGGCTAGGGTTAGGGTTAGGGGACGGGGACGGTTTAGGGTCCAGGTGAGGGTACGACGACGCTTTAGGGGGAGCGTACGTGTGAGGGCGCGGGTGAGTGTCAGCGTACGGGTTAGGATTAGGGGATGGGTGAGGGTCAGGCTTCGGGGAAGGTTTAGGGTTAGGGTTCGGGCTAGGGTTAGGGTTAGGGGACGGTGATGGTTTAGGGTCCAGGTGAGGGTACGACGACGCTTTAGGGGGAGCGTACGTGTGAGGGCGCGGGTGAGTGTCAGCGTACGGGTTAGGATTAGGGGACGGGTGAGGGTCAGGCTTCGGGGAAGGGTTAGGGTCAGGGTTCGGGCTAGGGTTAGGGTTAGGGGACGGGGACGGTTTAGGGTCCAGGTGAGGGTACGACAACGCTTTAGGGGGAGCGTACGTGTGAGGGCGTGGGTGAGTGTCAGTGTACGGGTTAGGATTAGGGGACGGGTGAGGGTCAGGCTTCGGGGAAGGGTTAGGGTCAGGTTCGGGCTAGGATTAGGGTTAGGGGATGGGGATGGTTTAGGGTCCAGGTGAGGGTACGACAACGCTTTAGTGGGAGTGTACGTGTGAGGGCGCGGTTTAGTGTGGGCGTACAGGTTAGGATTAGGGGACGGGTGAGGGTCAGGCTTTGGGGAAGGGTTAGGGTTACCGTTGGGGCTAGGGTTAGGGTTAGGGGACGGGGACAGTTTAGGGTCCAGGTGAGGGTACGACAACGCTTTAGGTGGAGCGTACGTGTGAGGGCGCGGGTGAGTGTCAGGGTACGGGTTAGAATTAGGGGACGGGTGAGGGTCAGGCTTCGGGGAAGGGTTAGGGTTAGGGTTCGGGCTAGGGTTAGGGTTAGGGGATGGGGACGGTTTAGGGTCCAGGTGAGGGTACGACAACGCTTTAGGGGGAGCGTACGTGTGAGGGCACGGGTGAGTGTCAGCATACGGGTTAGGATTAGGGGACGGGTTAGGGTCAGGCTTCGGGGAAGGTTTAGGGTTAGGGTTCGGGCTAGGGTTAGGGGACGGGGACGGGGACGGTTTAGGGTCCAGGTGAGGGTACGACAACGCTTTAGGGGGAGCGTACGTGTGAGGGCGCGGGTGAGTGTCAGCGTACGGGTTAGGATTAGGGGACGGGTGAGGGTCAGGCTTCGGGGAATTGTTAGGGTTAGCGTTCGGACTAGGGTTAGGGTTAGGGGATGGGGACGGTTTAGGGTCCAGGTGAGGGTACGACAATGCTTTAGGGGGAGCGTACGTGTGAGGGCGCGGGTGAGTGTCAGCGTACGGGTTAGGATTAGGGGACGGTTGAGGGTCAGGCTTCGGGGAAGGGTTAGGGTCAGGGTTCGGGCTAGGGTTAGGGTTAGGGGACGGGGACGGTTTAGGGTCCAGGTGAGGGTGCGACAACGCTTTAGGGGGAGCGTACGTGTGAGGGCGTGGGTGAGTGTCAGCGTACGGGTTAGGATTAGGGGACGGGTGAGGGTCAGGCTTCGGGGAAGGGTTAGGGTTAGGGTTCGGGCTAGGGTGAGGGTTAGGGGACGGGGACGGTTTTGGGTCCAGGTGAGCGTACGACAACGCTTTAGGGGGAGCGTACGTGTGAGGGCGCGGGTGAGTGTCAGCGTACGGGTTAGGATTAGGGGACGGGTGAGGGTCAGGCTTCGTGGAAGGGTTATTGTTAGGGTTCGGGCTAGGGTTAGGGTTAGGGGACGGGGACGGTTTAGGGTCCAGGTGAGCGTACGACAGCGCTTTAGGGGGAGCGTACGTGTGAGGGCGCGGGTGAGTGTCAGAGTACGGGTTACGATTAGGGGACGGGTGAGGGTCAGGCTTCGGGGAAGGGTTAGGGTTAGGTTTCGGGCTAGGGTTAGGGTTAGGGGACGGGGACGGTTTAGGGTCCAGGTGAGGGTACGACAACGCTTTAGGGGGAGCGTACGTGTGAGGGCGCGGGTGAGTGTCAGCGTACGGGTTAGGATTAGGGGACGGGTGAGGGTCAGGCTTCGGGGAAGGGTTAGGGTTAGGGTTCGGGCTAGGGTTAGGGTTAGGGGACGGGGACGGTTTAGGGTCCAGGTGAGGGTACGACAACGCTTTAGGGGGAGCGTACGTGTGAGGGCGCGGGTGAGTGTCAGCATACGGGTTAGGATTAGGGGACGGGTGAGGGTCAGGCTTCGAGGAAGGGTTAGGGTTAGGGCTCGGGCTAGGGTTAGGGTTAGGGGACGGGGACGGTTTAGGGTCCAGGAGAGGGTACGACGACGCTTTAGGGGGAGCGTACGTGTGAGGGCGCGGGTGAGTGTCAGCGTACGGGTTAGGATTAGGGGACGGGTGAGGGTCAGGCTTTGGGGAAGGGTTAGGGTTAGGGCTCGGGCTAGGGTTAGGGTTAGGGGACGGGGACGGTTTAGGGTCCAGGTGAGGGTACGACGACGCTTTAGGGGGAGCGTACGTGTGAGGGCGCGGGTGAGTGTCAGCGTACGGGTTAGGTTTAGGGGACGGGTGAGGGTCAGGCTTCGGGGAAGGGTTAGGGTTAGGGCTCGGGCTAGGGTTAGGGTTAGGGGACGGGGACGGTTTAGGGTCCAGGTGAGGGTACGACGACGCTTTAGGGGGAGCGTACGTGTGAGGGCGCGGGTGAGTGTCAGCGTACGGGTTAGGATTAGGGGATGGGTGAGGGTCAGGCTTCGGGGAAGGTTTAGGGTTAGGGTTCGGGCTAGGGTTAGGGTTAGGGGACGGTGATGGTTTAGGGTCCAGGTGAGGGTACGACGACGCTTTAGGGGGAGCGTACGTGTGAGGGCGCGGGTGAGTGTCAGCGTACGGGTTAGGATTAGGGGACGGGTGAGGGTCAGGCTTCGGGGAAGGGTTAGGGTCAGGGTTCGGGCTAGGGTTAGGGTTAGGGGACGGGGACGGTTTAGGGTCCAGGTGAGGGTACGACAACGCTTTAGGGGGAGCGTACGTGTGAGGGCGTGGGTGAGTGTCAGTGTACGGGTTAGGATTAGGGGACGGGTGAGGGTCAGGCTTCGGGGAAGGTTTAGGGTTAGGGTTCGGGCTAGGGTTAGGGGACGGGGACGGGGACGGTTTAGGGTCCAGGTGAGGGTACGACAACGCTTTAGGGGGAGCGTACGTGTGAGGGCGCGGGTGAGTGTCAGCGTACGGGTTAGGATTAGGGGACGGGTGAGGGTCAGGCTTCGGGGAATTGTTAGGGTTAGCGTTCGGACTAGGGTTAGGGTTAGGGGATGGGGACGGTTTAGGGTCCAGGTGAGGGTACGACAATGCTTTAGGGGGAGCGTACGTGTGAGGGCGCGGGTGAGTGTCAGCGTACGGGTTAGGATTAGGGGACGGTTGAGGGTCAGGCTTCGGGGAAGGGTTAGGGTCAGGGTTCGGGCTAGGGTTAGGGTTAGGGGACGGGGACGGTTTAGGGTCCAGGTGAGGGTACGACAACGCTTTAGGGGGAGCGTACGTGTGAGGGCGCGGGTGAGTGTCAGCGTACGGGTTAGGATTAGGGGACGGGTGAGGGTCAGGCTTCGGGGAAGGGTTAGGGTTAGGGCTCGGGCTAGGGTTAGGGTTAGGGGACGGGGACGGTTTAGGGTCCAGGAGAGGGTACGACGACGCTTTAGGGGGAGCGTACGTGTGAGGGCGCGGGTGAGTGTCAGCGTACGGGTTAGGATTAGGGGACGGGTGAGGGTCAGGCTTCGGGGAAGGGTTAGGGTTAGGGCTCGGGCTAGGGTTAGGGTTAGGGGCCGGGGACGGTTTAGGGTCCAGGTGAGGGTACGACGACGCTTTAGGGGGAGCGTACGTGTGAGGGCGCGGGTGAGTGTCAGCGTACGGGTTAGGATTAGGGGACGGGTGAGGGTCAGGCTTCGGGGAAGGGTTAGGGTTAGGGCTCGGGCTAGGGTTAGGGTTAGGGGACGGGGACGGTTTAGGGTCCAGGTGAGGGTACGACGACGCTTTAGGGGGAGCGTACGTGTGAGGGCGCGGGTGAGTGTCAGCGTACGGGTTAGGATTAGGGGACGGGTGAGGGTCAGGTTTCGGAGAAGGGTTAGGTTTAGGGCTCGGGCTAGGGTTAGGGTTAGGGGACGGTGATGGTTTAGGGTCCAGGTGAGGGTACGACGACGCTTTAGGGGGAGCGTACGTGTGAGGGCGCGGGTGAGAGTCAGCGTACGGGTTAGGATTAGGGGACGGGTGAGGTTCAGGCTTCGGGGAAGGGTTAGGGTTAGGTTTAGGGCTCGGGCTAGGGTTAGGGTTAGGGGACGGGGACGGTTTAGGGTCCAGGTGAGGGTACGATGACGCTTTAGGGGGAGCGTACGTGTGAGGGCGCGGGTGAGTGTCAGCGTACGGGTTAGGATTAGGGGACGGGTGAGGGTCAGGCTTCGGGGAAGGGTTAGTGTTAGGGCTCGGGCTAGAGTTAGGGTTAGGGGACGGGGACGGTTTAGGGTCCAGGTGAGGGTACGACGACGCTTTAGGGGGAGCGTACGTGTGAGGGCGCGGGTGAGTGTCAGCGTACGGGTTAGGATTAGGGGACGGGTGAGGGTCAGGTTTCGGAGAAGGGTTAGGTTTAGGGCTCGGGCTAGGGTTAGCGTTAGGGGACGGGGACGGTTTAGGGTCCAGGTGAGGGTACGACGACGCTTTAGGTGGAGCGTACGTGTGAGGGCGCGGGTGAGTGTCAGCATACGGGTTAGGATTAGGGGACGGGTGAGGGTCAGGCTTCGGGGAAGGGTTAGGGTTAGGGCTCGGGCTAGGGTTAGGGTTAGGGGACGGGGACGGTTTAGGGTCCAGGTGAGGGTACGACGACGCTTTAGGGGGAGCGTACGTGTGAGGGCGCGGGTGAGTGTCAGCGTACGGGTTAGGATTAGGGGACGGGTGAGGGTCAGGCTTCGGGGAAGGGTTAGGGTTAGGGCTCGGGCTAGGGTTAGGGTTAGGGGACGGGGACGGTTTAGGGTCCAGGTGAGGGTACGACGACGCTTTAGGGGGAGCGTAAGTGTGAGGGCGCGGGTGAGTGTCAGCGTACGTGTTAGGATTAGGGGACGGGTGAGGGTCAGGCTTCGGGGAAGGGTTAGGGTTAGGGTTCGGGCTAGAGTTAGGGTTAGGGTTAGGGGACGGGGACGGTTTAGGGTCCAGGTGAGGGTACGACAACGCTTTAGGGGGAGCGTACGTGTGAGGGCGCGGGTGAGTGTCAGCGTACGGGTTAGGATTACGGGACTGGTGAGGATCAGGCTTCGGGGAAGGGTTAGGGTCAGGGTTCGGGCTAGGGTTAGGGTTAGGGGACGGGGACGGTTTAGGGTCCAGGTGAGGGTACGACAACGCTTTAGGGGGAGCGTACGTGTGAGGGCGCGGGTGAGTGTCAGCGTACGGGTTAGGATTAGGGGACGGGTGAGGGTCAGGCTTCGGGGAAGGGTTAGGGTCAGGGTTCGGGCTAGGGTTAGGGTTAGGGGACGGGGACGGTTTAGGGTCCAGGTGAGGGTACGACAACGCTTTAGGGGGAGCGTACGTGTGAGGGCGTGGGTGAGTGTCAGTGTACGGGTTAGGATTAGGGGACGGGTGAGGGTCAGGCTTCGGGGAAGGTTTAGGGTTAGGGTTCGGGCTAGGGTTAGGGGACGGGGACGGGGACGGTTTAGGGTCCAGGTGAGGGTACGACAACGCTTTAGGGGGAGCGTACGTGTGAGGGCGCGGGTGAGTGTCAGCGTACGGGTTAGGATTAGGGGACGGGTGAGGGTCAGGCTTCGGGGAATTGTTAGGGTTAGCGTTCGGACTAGGGTTAGGGTTAGGGGATGGGGACGGTTTAGGGTCCAGGTGAGGGTACGACAATGCTTTAGGGGGAGCGTACGTGTGAGGGCGCGGGTGAGTGTCAGCGTACGGGTTAGGATTAGGGGACGGTTGAGGGTCAGGCTTCGGGGAAGGGTTAGGGTCAGGGTTCGGGCTAGGGTTAGGGTTAGGGGACGGGGACGGTTTAGGGTCCAGGTGAGGGTACAACAACGCTTTAGGGGGAGCGTACGTGTGAGGGCGCGGGTGAGTGTCAGCGTACGGGTTAGGATTAGGGGACGGGTGAGGGTCAGGCTTCGGGGAAGGGTTAGGGTTAGGGCTCGGGCTAGGGTTAGGGTTAGGGGACGGGGACGGTTTAGGGTCCAGGAGAGGGTACGACGACGCTTTAGGGGGAGCGTACGTGTGAGGGCGCGGGTGAGTGTCAGCGTACGGGTTAGGATTAGGGGACGGGTGAGGGTCAGGCTTCGGGGAAGGGTTAGGGTTAGGGCTCGGGCTAGGGTTAGGGTTAGGGGCCGGGGACGGTTTAGGGTCCAGGTGAGGGTACGACGACGCTTTAGGGGGAGCGTACGTGTGAGGGCGCGGGTGAGTGTCAGCGTACGGGTTAGGATTAGGGGACGGGTGAGGGTCAGGCTTCGGGGAAGGGTTAGGGTTAGGGCTCGGGCTAGGGTTAGGGTTAGGGGACGGGGACGGTTTAGGGTCCAGGTGAGGGTACGACGACGCTTTAGGGGGAGCGTACGTGTGAGGGCGCGGGTGAGTGTCAGCGTACGGGTTAGGATTAGGGGACGGGTGAGGGTCAGGTTTCGGAGAAGGGTTAGGTTTAGGGCTCGGGCTAGGGTTAGGGTTAGGGGACGGTGATGGTTTAGGGTCCAGGTGAGGGTACGACGACGCTTTAGGGGGAGCGTACGTGTGAGGGCGCGGGTGAGAGTCAGCGTACGGGTTAGGATTAGGGGACGGGTGAGGTTCAGGCTTCGGGGAAGGGTTAGGGTTAGGTTTAGGGCTCGGGCTAGGGTTAGGGTTAGGGGACGGGGACGGTTTAGGGTCCAGGTGAGGGTACGATGACGCTTTAGGGGGAGCGTACGTGTGAGGGCGCGGGTGAGTGTCAGCGTACGGGTTAGGATTAGGGGACGGGTGAGGGTCAGGCTTCGGGGAAGGGTTAGTGTTAGGGCTCGGGCTAGAGTTAGGGTTAGGGGACGGGGACGGTTTAGGGTCCAGGTGAGGGTACGACGACGCTTTAGGGGGAGCGTACGTGTGAGGGCGCGGGTGAGTGTCAGCGTACGGGTTAGGATTAGGGGACGGGTGAGGGTCAGGTTTCGGAGAAGGGTTAGGTTTAGGGCTCGGGCTAGGGTTAGCGTTAGGGGACGGGGACGGTTTAGGGTCCAGGTGAGGGTACGACGACGCTTTAGGTGGAGCGTACGTGTGAGGGCGCGGGTGAGTGTCAGCATACGGGTTAGGATTAGGGGACGGGTGAGGGTCAGGCTTCGGGGAAGGGTTAGGGTTAGGGCTCGGGCTAGGGTTAGGGTTAGGGGACGGGGACGGTTTAGGGTCCAGGTGAGGGTACGACGACGCTTTAGGGGGAGCGTACGTGTGAGGGCGCGGGTGAGTGTCAGCGTACGGGTTAGGATTAGGGGACGGGTGAGGGTCAGGCTTCGGGGAAGGGTTAGGGTTAGGGCTCGGGCTAGGGTTAGGGTTAGGGGACGGGGACGGTTTAGGGTCCAGGTGAGGGTACGACGACGCTTTAGGGGGAGCGTAAGTGTGAGGGCGCGGGTGAGTGTCAGCGTACGTGTTAGGATTAGGGGACGGGTGAGGGTCAGGCTTCGGGGAAGGGTTAGGGTTAGGGTTCGGGCTAGAGTTAGGGTTAGGGTTAGGGGACGGGGACGGTTTAGGGTCCAGGTGAGGGTACGACAACGCTTTAGGGGGAGCGTACGTGTGAGGGCGCGGGTGAGTGTCAGCGTACGGGTTAGGATTACGGGACTGGTGAGGATCAGGCTTCGGGGAAGGGTTAGGGTCAGGGTTCGGGCTAGGGTTAGGGTTAGGGGACGGGGACGGTTTAGGGTCCAGGTGAGGGTACGACAACGCTTTAGGGGGAGCGTACGTGTGAGGGCGCGGGTGAGTGTCAGCGTACGGGTTAGGATTAGGGGACGGGTGAGGGTCAGGCTTCGGGGAAGGGTTAGGGTCAGGGTTCGGGCTAGGGTTAGGGTTAGGGGACGGGGACGGTTTAGGGTCCAGGTGAGGGTACGACAGCGCTTTAGGGGGAGCGTACGTGTGAGGGCGCGGGTGAGTGTCAGCGTACGTGTTACGATTAGGGGACGGGTGAGGGTCAGGCTTCGGGAAAGGGTTAGGTTTAGGGTTCGGGCTAGGGTTAGGGTTAGGGGACGGGGACGGTTTAGGGTCCAGGTGAGGGTACGACAACGCTTTAGGGGGAGCGTACGTGTGAGGGCGCGGGTGAGTGTCAGCGTACGGTTTAGGATTAGGGGACGGGTGAGGGTCAGGCTTCGGGGAAGGGTTAGGGTTAGGGTTCGGGCTAGGGTTAGGGTTAGGGGACGGGGACGGTTTAGGGTCCAGGTGAGGGTACGACAACGCTTTAGGGGGAGCGTACGTGTGAGGGCGCGGGTGAGTGTCAGCGTACGGGTTAGGATTAGGGGACGGGTGAGGGTCAGGCTTCGGGGAAGTGTTAGGGTTAGGGTAGGCTAGGCTTAGGGTTAGGGGACGGGGACGGTTTAGGGTCCAGGTGAGGGTACGACAACGCTTTAGGGGGAGCGTACGTGTGAGGGCGCTGGTGAGTGTCAGCGTAGGGGTTAGGAGTAGGGGACGGGTGAGGGTCAGGCTTCGGGGAAGGGTTAGGGTTAGGGTGTGGGCTAGGGTTAGGGTTAGGGGACGGGGACGGTTTAGGGTCCAGGTGAGGGTACGACAACGCTTTAGGGGGAGCGTACCTGTGAGGGCGCGGGTGAGTGTCAGCGTACGGGTTAGGATTAGGGGACGGGTGAGGGTCAGGCTTCGGGGAAGTGTTAGGGTTAGGGTTCGGGCTAGGGTTAGGGTTAGGGGATGGGGACGGTTTAGGGTCCAGGTGAGGGTACGACAATGCTTTAGGGGGAGCGTACGTGTGAGGGCGCGGGTGAGTGTCAGCGTACGGGTTAGGATTAAGGGACGGGTGAGGGTCAGGCTTCGGGGAAGGGTTAGGGTTAGGGTTCGGGCTAGGGTTAGGGTTAGGGGACGGGCACGGTTTAGGGTGCAGGTGAGGGTACGACAACGCTTTAGGGGGAGCGTACGTGTGAGGGTGCGGGTGATTGTCAGCGTACGGGTTAGGATTAGGGGACGGGTGAGGGTCAGGCTTCGGGGAAGTGTTAGGGTTAGGGTTCGGGCTAGGGTTAGGGTTAGGGGACGGGGACGGTTTAGGGTCCAGGTGAGGGTGCGACAACGCTTTAGGGGGAGCGTACGTGTGAGGGCGTGGGTGAGTGTCAGCGTACGGGTTAGGATTAGGGGACGGGTGAGGGTCAGGCTTCGGGGAAGGGTTAGAGTTAGGGTTCGGGCTAGGGTGAGGGTTAGGGGACGGGGACGGTTTTGGGTCCAGGTGAGCGTACGACAACGCTTTAGGGGGAGCGTACGTGTGAGGGCGCGGGTGAGTGTCAGCGTACGGGTTAGGATTAGGGGACGGGTGAGGGTCAGGCTTCGTGGAAGGGTTATTGTTAGGGTTCGGGCTAGGGTTAGGGTTAGGGGACGGGGACGGTTTAGGGTCCAGGTGAGGGTACGACAACGCTTTAGGGGGAGCGTACGTGTGAGGGCGCGGGTGAGTGTCAGCGTACGGGTTAGGATTAGGGGACGGGTGAGGGTCAGGCTTCGGGGAAGGGTTAGGGTCAGGGTTCGGGCTAGGGTTAGGGTTAGGGGACGGGGACGGTTTAGGGTCCAGGTGAGGGTACGACAGCGCTTTAGGGGGAGCGTACGTGTGAGGGCGCGGGTGAGTGTCAGCGTACGTGTTACGATTAGGGGACGGGTGAGGGTCAGGCTTCGGGAAAGGGTTAGGTTTAGGGTTCGGGCTAGGGTTAGGGTTAGGGGACGGGGACGGTTTAGGGTCCAGGTGAGGGTACGACAACGCTTTAGGGGGAGCGTACGTGTGAGGGCGCGGGTGAGTGTCAGCGTACGGGTTAGGATTAGGGGACGGGTGAGGGTCAGGCTTCGGGGAAGGGTTAGGGTTAGGGTTCGGGCTAGGGTTAGGGTTAGGGGACGGGGACGGTTTAGGGTCCAGGTGAGGGTACGACAACGCTTTAGGGGGAGCGTACGTGTGAGGGCGCGGGTGAGTGTCAGCGTACGGATTAGGATTAGGGGACGGGTGAGGGTCAGGCTTCGGGGAAGTGTTAGGGTTAGGGTAGGCTAGGGTTAGGGTTAGGGGACGGGGACGGTTTAGGGTCCAGGTGAGGGTACGACAACGCTTTAGGGGGAGCGTACGTGTGAGGGCGCTGGTGAGTGTCAGCGTAGGGGTTAGGAGTAGGGGACGGGTGAGGGTCAGGCTTCGGGGAAGGGTTAGGGTTAGGGTGTGGGCTAGGGTTAGGGTTAGGGGACGGGGACGGTTTAGGGTCCAGGTGAGGGTACGACAACGCTTTAGGGGGAGCGTACGTGTGAGGGCGCGGGTGAGTGTCAGCGTACGGGTTAGGATTAGGGGACGGGTGAGGGTCAGGCTTCGGGGAAGGGTTAGGGTCAGGGTTCGGGCTAGGGTTAGGGTTAGGGGACGGGGACGGTTTAGGGTCCAGGTGAGGGTACGACAGCGCTTTAGGGGGAGCGTACGTGTGAGGGCGCGGGTGAGTGTCAGCGTACGTGTTACGATTAGGGGACGGGTGAGGGTCAGGCTTCGGGAAAGGGTTAGGTTTAGGGTTCGGGCTAGGGTTAGGGTTAGGGGACGGGGACGGTTTAGGGTCCAGGTGAGGGTACGACAACGCTTTAGGGGGAGCGTACGTGTGAGGGCGCGGGTGAGTGTCAGCGTACGGTTTAGGATTAGGGGACGGGTGAGGGTCAGGCTTCGGGGAAGGGTTAGGGTTAGGGTTCGGGCTAGGGTTAGGGTTAGGGGACGGGGACGGTTTAGGGTCCAGGTGAGGGTACGACAACGCTTTAGGGGGAGCGTACGTGTGAGGGCGCGGGTGAGTGTCAGCGTACGGGTTAGGATTAGGGGACGGGTGAGGGTCAGGCTTCGGGGAAGTGTTAGGGTTAGGGTAGGCTAGGCTTAGGGTTAGGGGACGGGGACGGTTTAGGGTCCAGGTGAGGGTACGACAACGCTTTAGGGGGAGCGTACGTGTGAGGGCGCTGGTGAGTGTCAGCGTAGGGGTTAGGAGTAGGGGACGGGTGAGGGTCAGGCTTCGGGGAAGGGTTAGGGTTAGGGTGTGGGCTAGGGTTAGGGTTAGGGGACGGGGACGGTTTAGGGTCCAGGTGAGGGTACGACAACGCTTTAGGGGGAGCGTACCTGTGAGGGCGCGGGTGAGTGTCAGCGTACGGGTTAGGATTAGGGGACGGGTGAGGGTCAGGCTTCGGGGAAGTGTTAGGGTTAGGGTTCGGGCTAGGGTTAGGGTTAGGGGATGGGGACGGTTTAGGGTCCAGGTGAGGGTACGACAATGCTTTAGGGGGAGCGTACGTGTGAGGGCGCGGGTGAGTGTCAGCGTACGGGTTAGGATTAAGGGACGGGTGAGGGTCAGGCTTCGGGGAAGGGTTAGGGTTAGGGTTCGGGCTAGGGTTAGGGTTAGGGGACGGGCACGGTTTAGGGTGCAGGTGAGGGTACGACAACGCTTTAGGGGGAGCGTACGTGTGAGGGTGCGGGTGATTGTCAGCGTACGGGTTAGGATTAGGGGACGGGTGAGGGTCAGGCTTCGGGGAAGTGTTAGGGTTAGGGTTCGGGCTAGGGTTAGGGTTAGGGGACGGGGACGGTTTAGGGTCCAGGTGAGGGTGCGACAACGCTTTAGGGGGAGCGTACGTGTGAGGGCGTGGGTGAGTGTCAGCGTACGGGTTAGGATTAGGGGACGGGTGAGGGTCAGGCTTCGGGGAAGGGTTAGGGTTAGGGTTCGGGCTAGGGTGAGGGTTAGGGGACGGGGACGGTTTTGGGTCCAGGTGAGCGTACGACAACGCTTTAGGGGGAGCGTACGTGTGAGGGCGCGGGTGAGTGTCAGCGTACGGGTTAGGATTAGGGGACGGGTGAGGGTCAGGCTTCGTGGAAGGGTTATTGTTAGGGTTCGGGCTAGGGTTAGGGTTAGGGGACGGGGACGGTTTAGGGTCCAGGTGAGGGTACGACAACGCTTTAGGGGGAGCGTACGTGTGAGGGCGCGGGTGAGTGTCAGCGTACGGGTTAGGATTAGGGGACGGGTGAGGGTCAGGCTTCGGGGAAGGGTTAGGGTCAGGGTTCGGGCTAGGGTTAGGGTTAGGGGACGGGGACGGTTTAGGGTCCAGGTGAGGGTACGACAGCGCTTTAGGGGGAGCGTACGTGTGAGGGCGCGGGTGAGTGTCAGCGTACGTGTTACGATTAGGGGACGGGTGAGGGTCAGGCTTCGGGAAAGGGTTAGGTTTAGGGTTCGGGCTAGGGTTAGGGTTAGGGGACGGGGACGGTTTAGGGTCCAGGTGAGGGTACGACAACGCTTTAGGGGGAGCGTACGTGTGAGGGCGCGGGTGAGTGTCAGCGTACGGGTTAGGATTAGGGGACGGGTGAGGGTCAGGCTTCGGGGAAGGGTTAGGGTTAGGGTTCGGGCTAGGGTTAGGGTTAGGGGACGGGGACGGTTTAGGGTCCAGGTGAGGGTACGACAACGCTTTAGGGGGAGCGTACGTGTGAGGGCGCGGGTGAGTGTCAGCGTACGGATTAGGATTAGGGGACGGGTGAGGGTCAGGCTTCGGGGAAGTGTTAGGGTTAGGGTAGGCTAGGGTTAGGGTTAGGGGACGGGGACGGTTTAGGGTCCAGGTGAGGGTACGACAACGCTTTAGGGGGAGCGTACGTGTGAGGGCGCTGGTGAGTGTCAGCGTAGGGGTTAGGAGTAGGGGACGGGTGAGGGTCAGGCTTCGGGGAAGGGTTAGGGTTAGGGTGTGGGCTAGGGTTAGGGTTAGGGGACGGGGACGGTTTAGGGTCCAGGTGAGGGTACGACAACGCTTTAGGGGGAGCGTACCTGTGAGGGCGCGGGTGAGTGTCAGCGTACGGGTTAGGATTAGGGGACGGGTGAGGGTCAGGCTTCGGGGAAGTGTTAGGGTTAGGGTTCGGGCTAGGGTTAGGGTTAGGGGATGGGGACGGTTTAGGGTCCAGGTGAGGGTACGACAATGCTTTAGGGGGAGCGTACGTGTGAGGGCGCGGGTGAGTGTCAGCGTACGGGTTAGGATTAAGGGACGGGTGAGGGTCAGGCTTCGGGGAAGGGTTAGGGTTAGGGTTCGGGCTAGGGTTAGGGTTAGGGGACGGGGACGGTTTAGGGTGCAGGTGAGGGTACGACAACGCTTTAGGGGGAGCGTACGTGTGAGGGTGCGGGTGATTGTCAGCGTACGGGTTAGGATTAGGGGACGGGTGAGGGTCAGGCTTCGGGGAAGTGTTAGGGTTAGGGTTCGGGCTAGGGTTAGGGTTAGGGGACGGGGACGGTTTAGGGTCCAGGTGAGGGTGCGACAACGCTTTAGGGGGAGCGTACGTGTGAGGGCGTGGGTGAGTGTCAGCGTACGGGTTAGGATTAGGGGACGGGTGAGGGTCAGGCTTCGGGGAAGGGTTAGGGTTAGGGTTCGGGCTAGGGTTAGGGTTAGGGGACGGGGACGGTTTAGGGTCCAGGTGAGGGTACGACAACGCTTTAGGGGGAGCGTACGTGTGAGGGCGCGGGTGAGTGTCAGCATACGGGTTAGGATTAGGGGACGGGTGAGGGTCAGGCTTCGAGGAAGGGTTAGGGTTAGGGCTCGGGCTAGGGTTAGGGTTAGGGGACGGGGACGGTTTAGGGTCCAGGAGAGGGTACGACGACGCTTTAGGGGGAGCGTACGTGTGAGGGCGCGGGTGAGTGTCAGCGTACGGGTTAGGATTAGGGGACGGGTGAGGGTCAGGCTTTGGGGAAGGGTTAGGGTTAGGGCTCGGGCTAGGGTTAGGGTTAGGGGACGGGGACGGTTTAGGGTCCAGGTGAGGGTACGACGACGCTTTAGGGGGAGCGTACGTGTGAGGGCGCGGGTGAGTGTCAGCGTACGGGTTAGGTTTAGGGGACGGGTGAGGGTCAGGCTTCGGGGAAGGGTTAGGGTTAGGGCTCGGGCTAGGGTTAGGGTTAGGGGACGGGGACGGTTTAGGGTCCAGGTGAGGGTACGACGACGCTTTAGGGGGAGCGTACGTGTGAGGGCGCGGGTGAGTGTCAGCGTACGGGTTAGGATTAGGGGATGGGTGAGGGTCAGGCTTCGGGGAAGGTTTAGGGTTAGGGTTCGGGCTAGGGTTAGGGTTAGGGGACGGTGATGGTTTAGGGTCCAGGTGAGGGTACGACGACGCTTTAGGGGGAGCGTACGTGTGAGGGCGCGGGTGAGTGTCAGCGTACGGGTTAGGATTAGGGGACGGGTGAGGGTCAGGCTTCGGGGAAGGGTTAGGGTCAGGGTTCGGGCTAGGGTTAGGGTTAGGGGACGGGGACGGTTTAGGGTCCAGGTGAGGGTACGACAACGCTTTAGGGGGAGCGTACGTGTGAGGGCGTGGGTGAGTGTCAGTGTACGGGTTAGGATTAGGGGACGGGTGAGGGTCAGGCTTCGGGGAAGGTTTAGGGTTAGGGTTCGGGCTAGGGTTAGGGGACGGGGACGGGGACGGTTTAGGGTCCAGGTGAGGGTACGACAACGCTTTAGGGGGAGCGTACGTGTGAGGGCGCGGGTGAGTGTCAGCGTACGGGTTAGGATTAGGGGACGGGTGAGGGTCAGGCTTCGGGGAATTGTTAGGGTTAGCGTTCGGACTAGGGTTAGGGTTAGGGGATGGGGACGGTTTAGGGTCCAGGTGAGGGTACGACAATGCTTTAGGGGGAGCGTACGTGTGAGGGCGCGGGTGAGTGTCAGCGTACGGGTTAGGATTAGGGGACGGTTGAGGGTCAGGCTTCGGGGAAGGGTTAGGGTCAGGGTTCGGGCTAGGGTTAGGGTTAGGGGACGGGGACGGTTTAGGGTCCAGGTGAGGGTACGACAACGCTTTAGGGGGAGCGTACGTGTGAGGGCGCGGGTGAGTGTCAGCGTACGGGTTAGGATTAGGGGACGGGTGAGGGTCAGGCTTCGGGGAAGGGTTAGGGTTAGGGCTCGGGCTAGGGTTAGGGTTAGGGGACGGGGACGGTTTAGGGTCCAGGAGAGGGTACGACGACGCTTTAGGGGGAGCGTACGTGTGAGGGCGCGGGTGAGTGTCAGCGTACGGGTTAGGATTAGGGGACGGGTGAGGGTCAGGCTTCGGGGAAGGGTTAGGGTTAGGGCTCGGGCTAGGGTTAGGGTTAGGGGCCGGGGACGGTTTAGGGTCCAGGTGAGGGTACGACGACGCTTTAGGGGGAGCGTACGTGTGAGGGCGCGGGTGAGTGTCAGCGTACGGGTTAGGATTAGGGGACGGGTGAGGGTCAGGCTTCGGGGAAGGGTTAGGGTTAGGGCTCGGGCTAGGGTTAGGGTTAGGGGACGGGGACGGTTTAGGGTCCAGGTGAGGGTACGACGACGCTTTAGGGGGAGCGTACGTGTGAGGGCGCGGGTGAGTGTCAGCGTACGGGTTAGGATTAGGGGACGGGTGAGGGTCAGGTTTCGGAGAAGGGTTAGGTTTAGGGCTCGGGCTAGGGTTAGGGTTAGGGGACGGTGATGGTTTAGGGTCCAGGTGAGGGTACGACGACGCTTTAGGGGGAGCGTACGTGTGAGGGCGCGGGTGAGAGTCAGCGTACGGGTTAGGATTAGGGGACGGGTGAGGTTCAGGCTTCGGGGAAGGGTTAGGGTTAGGTTTAGGGCTCGGGCTAGGGTTAGGGTTAGGGGACGGGGACGGTTTAGGGTCCAGGTGAGGGTACGATGACGCTTTAGGGGGAGCGTACGTGTGAGGGCGCGGGTGAGTGTCAGCGTACGGGTTAGGATTAGGGGACGGGTGAGGGTCAGGCTTCGGGGAAGGGTTAGTGTTAGGGCTCGGGCTAGAGTTAGGGTTAGGGGACGGGGACGGTTTAGGGTCCAGGTGAGGGTACGACGACGCTTTAGGGGGAGCGTACGTGTGAGGGCGCGGGTGAGTGTCAGCGTACGGGTTAGGATTAGGGGACGGGTGAGGGTCAGGTTTCGGAGAAGGGTTAGGTTTAGGGCTCGGGCTAGGGTTAGCGTTAGGGGACGGGGACGGTTTAGGGTCCAGGTGAGGGTACGACGACGCTTTAGGTGGAGCGTACGTGTGAGGGCGCGGGTGAGTGTCAGCATACGGGTTAGGATTAGGGGACGGGTGAGGGTCAGGCTTCGGGGAAGGGTTAGGGTTAGGGCTCGGGCTAGGGTTAGGGTTAGGGGACGGGGACGGTTTAGGGTCCAGGTGAGGGTACGACGACGCTTTAGGGGGAGCGTACGTGTGAGGGCGCGGGTGAGTGTCAGCGTACGGGTTAGGATTAGGGGACGGGTGAGGGTCAGGCTTCGGGGAAGGGTTAGGGTTAGGGCTCGGGCTAGGGTTAGGGTTAGGGGACGGGGACGGTTTAGGGTCCAGGTGAGGGTACGACGACGCTTTAGGGGGAGCGTACGTGTGAGGGCGCGGGTGAGTGTCAGCGTACGTGTTAGGATTAGGGGACGGGTGAGGGTCAGGCTTCGGGGAAGGGTTAGGGTTAGGGTTCGGGCTAGAGTTAGGGTTAGGGTTAGGGGACGGGGACGGTTTAGGTTCCAGGTGAGGGTACGACAACGCTTTAGGGGGAGCGTATGTGTGAGGGCGCGGGTGAGTGTCAGCGTACAGGTTAGGATTAGGGGACGGGTGAGGGTCAGGCTTCGGGGAAGGGTTAGGGTTAGGGTTCGGGCTAGGGTTAGGGTTAGGGGACGGGGACGGTTTTGGGTGCAGGTGAGCATACGACAACGCTTTAGGGGGAGCGTACGTGTGAGGGCGCGGGTGAGTGTCAGCGTACGGGTTAGGATTAGGGGACGGGTGAGTGTCAGGCTTCGGGGAAGGTTTAGTGTTAGGGTTTGGACTAGGGTTAGGGTTAGGGGACGGGGACGGTTTAGGGTCCAGGTGAGGGTACGACAGCGCTTCAGGGGGAGCATACGTGTGAGGGCGCGGGTGAGTGTCAGCGTACGGGTTACGATTAGGGGAGGGGTGAGGGTCAGGCTTCTGGGAAGTGTTAGGGTTAGGGTTCGGGCTAGGGTTAGGGTTAGGGGACTGGGACGGTTTAGGGTCCAGGTGAGGGTACGACAACGCTTTAGGGGGAGCGTACGTGTGAGGGCGCGGGTGAGTGTCAGCGTACGGGTTAGGATTAGGGGAAGGGTGAGGGTCAGGCTTCGGGGAAGGGTTAGGTTTAGGGTTCGGGCTAGGGTTAGGGTTAGGGGACGGGGACGGTTTAGGGTCCAGGTGAGGGTACGACAACGCTTTAGGGGGAGCGTACGTGTGAGGGCGCGGGTGAGTGTCAGCGTACGGGTTAGGATTAGGGGATGGGTGAGGGTCAGTCTTCGGGGAAGGGTTAGGGTTAGGGTTCCGGCTAGGGTTACGGTTAGGGGACGGGGACGGTTTAGGGTCCAGGTGAGGGTACGACAACGCTTTAGGGGGAGCGTACGTGTGAGGGCGCGGGTGAGTGTCAGCGTACGGGTTAGGATTACGGGACTGGTGAGGATCAGGCTTCGGGGAAGGGTTAGGGTCAGGGTTCGGGCTAGGGTTAGGGTTAGGGGACGGGGACGGTTTAGGGTCCAGGTGAGGGTACGACAACGCTTTAGGGGGAGCGTACGTGTGAGGGCGCGGGTGAGTGTCAGCGTACGGGTTAGGATTAGGGGACGGGTGAGGGTCAGGCTTCGGGGAAGGGTTAGGGTCAGGGTTCGGGCTAGGGTTAGGGTTAGGGGACGGGGACGGTTTAGGGTCCAGGTGAGGGTACGACAGCGCTTTAGGGGGAGCGTACGTGTGAGGGCGCGGGTGAGTGTCAGCGTACGTGTTACGATTAGGGGACGGGTGAGGGTCAGGCTTCGGGAAAGGGTTAGGTTTAGGGTTCGGGCTAGGGTTAGGGTTAGGGGACGGGGACGGTTTAGGGTCCAGGTGAGGGTACGACAACGCTTTAGGGGGAGCGTACGTGTGAGGGCGCGGGTGAGTGTCAGCGTACGGTTTAGGATTAGGGGACGGGTGAGGGTCAGGCTTCGGGGAAGGGTTAGGGTTAGGGTTCGGGCTAGGGTTAGGGTTAGGGGACGGGGACGGTTTAGGGTCCAGGTGAGGGTACGACAACGCTTTAGGGGGAGCGTACGTGTGAGGGCGCGGGTGAGTGTCAGCGTACGGGTTAGGATTAGGGGACGGGTGAGGGTCAGGCTTCGGGGAAGTGTTAGGGTTAGGGTAGGCTAGGCTTAGGGTTAGGGGACGGGGACGGTTTAGGGTCCAGGTGAGGGTACGACAACGCTTTAGGGGGAGCGTACGTGTGAGGGCGCTGGTGAGTGTCAGCGTAGGGGTTAGGAGTAGGGGACGGGTGAGGGTCAGGCTTCGGGGAAGGGTTAGGGTTAGGGTGTGGGCTAGGGTTAGGGTTAGGGGACGGGGACGGTTTAGGGTCCAGGTGAGGGTACGACAACGCTTTAGGGGGAGCGTACCTGTGAGGGCGCGGGTGAGTGTCAGCGTACGGGTTAGGATTAGGGGACGGGTGAGGGTCAGGCTTCGGGGAAGTGTTAGGGTTAGGGTTCGGGCTAGGGTTAGGGTTAGGGGATGGGGACGGTTTAGGGTCCAGGTGAGGGTACGACAATGCTTTAGGGGGAGCGTACGTGTGAGGGCGCGGGTGAGTGTCAGCGTACGGGTTAGGATTAAGGGACGGGTGAGGGTCAGGCTTCGGGGAAGGGTTAGGGTTAGGGTTCGGGCTAGGGTTAGGGTTAGGGGACGGGCACGGTTTAGGGTGCAGGTGAGGGTACGACAACGCTTTAGGGGGAGCGTACGTGTGAGGGTGCGGGTGATTGTCAGCGTACGGGTTAGGATTAGGGGACGGGTGAGGGTCAGGCTTCGGGGAAGTGTTAGGGTTAGGGTTCGGGCTAGGGTTAGGGTTAGGGGACGGGGACGGTTTAGGGTCCAGGTGAGGGTGCGACAACGCTTTAGGGGGAGCGTACGTGTGAGGGCGTGGGTGAGTGTCAGCGTACGGGTTAGGATTAGGGGACGGGTGAGGGTCAGGCTTCGGGGAAGGGTTAGAGTTAGGGTTCGGGCTAGGGTGAGGGTTAGGGGACGGGGACGGTTTTGGGTCCAGGTGAGCGTACGACAACGCTTTAGGGGGAGCGTACGTGTGAGGGCGCGGGTGAGTGTCAGCGTACGGGTTAGGATTAGGGGACGGGTGAGGGTCAGGCTTCGTGGAAGGGTTATTGTTAGGGTTCGGGCTAGGGTTAGGGTTAGGGGACGGGGACGGTTTAGGGTCCAGGTGAGGGTACGACAACGCTTTAGGGGGAGCGTACGTGTGAGGGCGCGGGTGAGTGTCAGCGTACGGGTTAGGATTAGGGGACGGGTGAGGGTCAGGCTTCGGGGAAGGGTTAGGGTCAGGGTTCGGGCTAGGGTTAGGGTTAGGGGACGGGGACGGTTTAGGGTCCAGGTGAGGGTACGACAGCGCTTTAGGGGGAGCGTACGTGTGAGGGCGCGGGTGAGTGTCAGCGTACGTGTTACGATTAGGGGACGGGTGAGGGTCAGGCTTC
This sequence comes from Orcinus orca, assembly GCF_937001465.1. Taxonomy (NCBI): domain Eukaryota; kingdom Metazoa; phylum Chordata; class Mammalia; order Artiodactyla; family Delphinidae; genus Orcinus; species Orcinus orca. The sequence continues at coordinate 24,580 of NW_026043792.1, forward strand.
GGGAAAGGGTTAGGTTTAGGGTTCGGGCTAGGGTTAGGGTTAGGGGACGGGGACGGTTTAGGGTCCAGGTGAGGGTACGACAACGCTTTAGGGGGAGCGTACGTGTGAGGGCGCGGGTGAGTGTCAGCGTACGGGTTAGGATTAGGGGACGGGTGAGGGTCAGGCTTCGGGGAAGGGTTAGGGTTAGGGTTCGGGCTAGGGTTAGGGTTAGGGGACGGGGACGGTTTAGGGTCCAGGTGAGGGTACGACAACGCTTTAGGGGGAGCGTACGTGTGAGGGCGCGGGTGAGTGTCAGCGTACGGATTAGGATTAGGGGACGGGTGAGGGTCAGGCTTCGGGGAAGTGTTAGGGTTAGGGTAGGCTAGGGTTAGGGTTAGGGGACGGGGACGGTTTAGGGTCCAGGTGAGGGTACGACAACGCTTTAGGGGGAGCGTACGTGTGAGGGCGCTGGTGAGTGTCAGCGTAGGGGTTAGGAGTAGGGGACGGGTGAGGGTCAGGCTTCGGGGAAGGGTTAGGGTTAGGGTGTGGGCTAGGGTTAGGGTTAGGGGACGGGGACGGTTTAGGGTCCAGGTGAGGGTACGACAACGCTTTAGGGGGAGCGTACGTGTGAGGGCGTGGGTGAGTGTCAGCGTACGGGTTAGGATTAGGGGACGGGTGAGGGTCAGGCTTCGGGGAAGGGTTAGGGTCAGGGTTCGGGCTAGGGTTAGGGTTAGGGGACGGGGACGGTTTAGGGTCCAGGTGAGGGTACGACAGCGCTTTAGGGGGAGCGTACGTGTGAGGGCGCGGGTGAGTGTCAGCGTACGTGTTACGATTAGGGGACGGGTGAGGGTCAGGCTTCGGGAAAGGGTTAGGTTTAGGGTTCGGGCTAGGGTTAGGGTTAGGGGACGGGGACGGTTTAGGGTCCAGGTGAGGGTACGACAACGCTTTAGGGGGAGCGTACGTGTGAGGGCGCGGGTGAGTGTCAGCGTACGGTTTAGGATTAGGGGACGGGTGAGGGTCAGGCTTCGGGGAAGGGTTAGGGTTAGGGTTCGGGCTAGGGTTAGGGTTAGGGGACGGGGACGGTTTAGGGTCCAGGTGAGGGTACGACAACGCTTTAGGGGGAGCGTACGTGTGAGGGCGCGGGTGAGTGTCAGCGTACGGGTTAGGATTAGGGGACGGGTGAGGGTCAGGCTTCGGGGAAGTGTTAGGGTTAGGGTAGGCTAGGCTTAGGGTTAGGGGACGGGGACGGTTTAGGGTCCAGGTGAGGGTACGACAACGCTTTAGGGGGAGCGTACGTGTGAGGGCGCTGGTGAGTGTCAGCGTAGGGGTTAGGAGTAGGGGACGGGTGAGGGTCAGGCTTCGGGGAAGGGTTAGGGTTAGGGTGTGGGCTAGGGTTAGGGTTAGGGGACGGGGACGGTTTAGGGTCCAGGTGAGGGTACGACAACGCTTTAGGGGGAGCGTACCTGTGAGGGCGCGGGTGAGTGTCAGCGTACGGGTTAGGATTAGGGGACGGGTGAGGGTCAGGCTTCGGGGAAGTGTTAGGGTTAGGGTTCGGGCTAGGGTTAGGGTTAGGGGATGGGGACGGTTTAGGGTCCAGGTGAGGGTACGACAATGCTTTAGGGGGAGCGTACGTGTGAGGGCGCGGGTGAGTGTCAGCGTACGGGTTAGGATTAAGGGACGGGTGAGGGTCAGGCTTCGGGGAAGGGTTAGGGTTAGGGTTCGGGCTAGGGTTAGGGTTAGGGGACGGGCACGGTTTAGGGTGCAGGTGAGGGTACGACAACGCTTTAGGGGGAGCGTACGTGTGAGGGTGCGGGTGATTGTCAGCGTACGGGTTAGGATTAGGGGACGGGTGAGGGTCAGGCTTCGGGGAAGTGTTAGGGTTAGGGTTCGGGCTAGGGTTAGGGTTAGGGGACGGGGACGGTTTAGGGTCCAGGTGAGGGTGCGACAACGCTTTAGGGGGAGCGTACGTGTGAGGGCGTGGGTGAGTGTCAGCGTACGGGTTAGGATTAGGGGACGGGTGAGGGTCAGGCTTCGGGGAAGGGTTAGGGTTAGGGTTCGGGCTAGGGTGAGGGTTAGGGGACGGGGACGGTTTTGGGTCCAGGTGAGCGTACGACAACGCTTTAGGGGGAGCGTACGTGTGAGGGCGCGGGTGAGTGTCAGCGTACGGGTTAGGATTAGGGGACGGGTGAGGGTCAGGCTTCGTGGAAGGGTTATTGTTAGGGTTCGGGCTAGGGTTAGGGTTAGGGGACGGGGACGGTTTAGGGTCCAGGTGAGGGTACGACAACGCTTTAGGGGGAGCGTACGTGTGAGGGCGCGGGTGAGTGTCAGCGTACGGGTTAGGATTAGGGGACGGGTGAGGGTCAGGCTTCGGGGAAGGGTTAGGGTCAGGGTTCGGGCTAGGGTTAGGGTTAGGGGACGGGGACGGTTTAGGGTCCAGGTGAGGGTACGACAGCGCTTTAGGGGGAGCGTACGTGTGAGGGCGCGGGTGAGTGTCAGCGTACGTGTTACGATTAGGGGACGGGTGAGGGTCAGGCTTCGGGAAAGGGTTAGGTTTAGGGTTCGGGCTAGGGTTAGGGTTAGGGGACGGGGACGGTTTAGGGTCCAGGTGAGGGTACGACAACGCTTTAGGGGGAGCGTACGTGTGAGGGCGCGGGTGAGTGTCAGCGTACGGGTTAGGATTAGGGGACGGGTGAGGGTCAGGCTTCGGGGAAGGGTTAGGGTTAGGGTTCGGGCTAGGGTTAGGGTTAGGGGACGGGGACGGTTTAGGGTCCAGGTGAGGGTACGACAACGCTTTAGGGGGAGCGTACGTGTGAGGGCGCGGGTGAGTGTCAGCGTACGGATTAGGATTAGGGGACGGGTGAGGGTCAGGCTTCGGGGAAGTGTTAGGGTTAGGGTAGGCTAGGGTTAGGGTTAGGGGACGGGGACGGTTTAGGGTCCAGGTGAGGGTACGACAACGCTTTAGGGGGAGCGTACGTGTGAGGGCGCTGGTGAGTGTCAGCGTAGGGGTTAGGAGTAGGGGACGGGTGAGGGTCAGGCTTCGGGGAAGGGTTAGGGTTAGGGTGTGGGCTAGGGTTAGGGTTAGGGGACGGGGACGGTTTAGGGTCCAGGTGAGGGTACGACAACGCTTTAGGGGGAGCGTACCTGTGAGGGCGCGGGTGAGTGTCAGCGTACGGGTTAGGATTAGGGGACGGGTGAGGGTCAGGCTTCGGGGAAGTGTTAGGGTTAGGGTTCGGGCTAGGGTTAGGGTTAGGGGATGGGGACGGTTTAGGGTCCAGGTGAGGGTACGACAATGCTTTAGGGGGAGCGTACGTGTGAGGGCGCGGGTGAGTGTCAGCGTACGGGTTAGGATTAAGGGACGGGTGAGGGTCAGGCTTCGGGGAAGGGTTAGGGTTAGGGTTCGGGCTAGGGTTAGGGTTAGGGGACGGGGACGGTTTAGGGTGCAGGTGAGGGTACGACAACGCTTTAGGGGGAGCGTACGTGTGAGGGTGCGGGTGATTGTCAGCGTACGGGTTAGGATTAGGGGACGGGTGAGGGTCAGGCTTCGGGGAAGTGTTAGGGTTAGGGTTCGGGCTAGGGTTAGGGTTAGGGGACGGGGACGGTTTAGGGTCCAGGTGAGGGTGCGACAACGCTTTAGGGGGAGCGTACGTGTGAGGGCGTGGGTGAGTGTCAGCGTACGGGTTAGGATTAGGGGACGGGTGAGGGTCAGGCTTCGGGGAAGGGTTAGGGTTAGGGTTCGGGCTAGGGTGAGGGTTAGGGGACGGGGACGGTTTAGGGTCCAGGTGAGGGTACGACAACGCTTTAGGGGGAGCGTACGTGTGAGGGCGCGGGTGAGTGTCAGCGTACGGGTTAGGATTAGGGGACGGGTGAGGGTCAGGCTTCGTGGAAGGGTTATTGTTAGGGTTCGGGCTAGGGTTAGGGTTAGGGGACGGGGACGGTTTAGGGTCCAGGTGAGGGTACGACAGCGCTTTAGGGGGAGCGTACGTGTGAGGGCGCGGGTGAGTGTCAGAGTACGGGTTACGATTAGGGGACGGGTGAGGGTCAGGCTTCGGGGAAGTGTTAGGGTTAGGTTTCGGGCTAGGGTTAGGGTTAGGGGACGGGGACGGTTTAGGGTCCAGGTGAGGGTACGACAACGCTTTAGGGGGAGCGTACGTGTGAGGGCGCGGGTGAGTGTCAGCGTACGGGTTAGGATTAGGGAACGGGTGAGGGTCAGGCTTCGGGGAAGGGTTAGGGTTAGGGTTCGGGCTAGGGTTAGGGTTAGGGGACGGGGACGGTTTAGGGTCCAGGTGAGGGTACGACAACGCTTTAGGGGGAGCGTACGTGTGAGGGCGCGGGTGAGTGTCAGCATACGGGTTAGGATTAGGGGACGGGTGAGGGTCAGGCTTCGAGGAAGGGTTAGGGTTAGGGCTCGGGCTAGGGTTAGGGTTAGGGGACGGGGACGGTTTAGGGTCCAGGAGAGGGTACGACGACGCTTTAGGGGGAGCATACGTGTGAGGGCGCGGGTGAGTGTCAGCGTACGGGTTAGGATTAGGGGACGGGTGAGGGTCAGGCTTCGGGGAAGGGTTAGGGTTAGGGCTCGGGCTAGGGTTAGGGTTAGGGGACGGGGACGGTTTAGGGTCCAGGTGAGGGTACGACGACGCTTTAGGGGGAGCGTACGTGTGAGGGCGCGGGTGAGTGTCAGCGTACGGGTTAGGATTAGGGGATGGGTGAGGGTCAGGCTTCGGGGAAGGGTTAGGGTTAGGGCTCGGGCTAGGGTTAGGGTTAGGGGACGGGGACGGTTTAGGGTCCAGGTGAGGGTACGACGACGCTTTAGGGGGAGCGTACGTGTGAGGGCGCGGGTGAGTGTCAGCGTACGGGTTAGGATTAGGGGATGGGTGAGGGTCAGGCTTCGGGGAAGGTTTAGGGTTAGGGTTCGGGCTAGGGTTAGGGTTAGGGGACGGTGATGGTTTAGGGTCCAGGTGAGGGTACGACGACGCTTTAGGGGGAGCGTACGTGTGAGGGCGCGGGTGAGTGTCAGCGTACGGGTTAGGATTAGGGGACGGGTGAGGGTCAGACTTCGGGGAAGGGTTAGGGTCAGGGTTCGGGCTAGGGTTAGGGTTAGGGGACGGGGACGGTTTAGGGTCCAGGTGAGGGTACGACAACGCTTTAGGGGGAGCGTACGTGTGAGGGCGTGGGTGAGTGTCAGTGTACGGGTTAGGATTAGGGGACGGGTGAGGGTCAGGCTTCGGGGAAGGGTTAGGGTTATGGTTCGGGCTAGGGTTAGGGTTAGGGGATGGGGACGGTTTAGGGTCCAGGTGAGGGTACGACAACGCTTTAGGGGGAGCGTACGTGTGAGGGCACGGGTGAGTGTCAGCATACGGGTTAGGATTAGGGGACGGGTGAGGGTCAGGCTTCGGGGAAGGTTTAGGGTTAGGGTTCGGGCTAGGGTTAGGGGACGGGGACGGGGACGGTTTAGGGTCCAGGTGAGGGTACGACAACGCTTTAGGGGGAGTGTACGTGTGAGGGCGCGGGTGAGTGTCAGCGTACGGGTTAGGATTAGGGGACGGGTGAGGGTCAGGCTTCGGGGAATTGTTAGGGTTAGCGTTCGGACTAGGGTTAGGGTTAGGGGATGGGGACGGTTTAGGGTCCAGGTGAGGGTACGACAATGCTTTAGGGGGAGCGTACGTGTGAGGGCGCGGGTGAGTGTCAGCGTACGGGTTAGGATTAGGGGACGGGTGAGGGTCAGGCTTCGGGGAAGGGTTAGGGTCAGGGTTCGGGCTAGGGTTAGGGTTAGGGGACGGGGACGGTTTAGGGTCCAGGTGAGGGTACGACAACGCTTTAGGGGGAGCGTACGTGTGAGGGCGCGGGTGAGTGTCAGCGTACGGGTTAGGATTAGGGGACGGGTGAGGGTCAGGCTTCGGAGAAGGGTTAGGGTTAGGGCTCGGGCTAGGGTTAGGGTTAGGGGACGGGGACGGTTTAGGGTTCAGGTGAGGGTACGACAACGCTTTAGGGGGAGCGTACGTGTGAGGGTGCGGGTGAGTGTCAGCGTACGGGTTAGGATTAGGGGACGGGTGAGGGTCAGGCTTCGGGGAAGGGTTAGGGTTAGGGCTCGGGCTAGGGTTAGGGTTAGGGGACGGGGACGGTTTAGGGTTCAGGTGAGGGTACGACAACGCTTTAGGGGGAGCGTACGTGTGAGGGTGCGGGTGAGTGTCAGCGTACGGGTTAGGATTAGGGGACGGGTGAGGGTCAGGCTTCGGAGAAGGGTTAGGGTTAGGGCTCGGGCTAGGGTTAGGGTTAGGGGACGGGGACGGTTTAGGGTTCAGGTGAGGGTACGACAACGCTTTAGGGGGAGCGTACGTGTGAGGGTGCGGGTGAGTGTCAGCGTACGGGTTAGGATTAGGGGACGGGTGAGGGTCAGGCTTCGGGGAAGGGTTAGGGTTAGGGTTCGGGCTAGGGTTAGGGTTAGGGGACGGGGACGGTTTAGGGTCCAGGTGAGGGTACGACAACGCTTTAGGGGGAGCGTACGTGTGAGGGCGCGGGTGAGTGTCAGCGTACGGTTTAGGATTAGGGGACGGGTGAGGGTCAGGCTTCGGGGAAGGGTTAGGGTTAGGGTTCGGGCTAGGGTTAGGATTAGGGGACGGGGACGGTTTAGGGTCCAGGTGAGGGCACGACAACGCTTTAGGGGGAGCGTACGTGTGAGGGCGCGGGTGAGTGTCAGCGTACGGGTTAGGATTAGGGGACGGGTGAGGGTCAGGCTTCGGGGAAGGGTTAGGGTCAGGGTTCGGGCTAGGGTTAGGGTTAGGGGACGGGGACGGTTTAGGGTCCAGGTGAGGGTACGACAACGCTTTAGGGGGAGCGTACGTGTGAGGGCACGGGTGAGTGTCAGTGTACGGGTTAGGATTAGGGGACGGGTGAGGGTCAGGCTTCGGGGAAGGGTTAGGGTCAGGTTCGGGCTAGAGTTAGGGTTAGGGGATGGGGACGGTTTAGGGTCCAGGTGAGGGTATGACAACGCTTTAGGGGGAGTGTACGTGTGAGGGCGCGGGTTAGTGTCAGCGTACAGGTTAGGATTAGGGGACGGGTGAGGGTCAGGCTTTGGGGAAGGTTTAGGGTTACCGTTGGGGCTAGGGTTAGGGTTAGGGGACGGGGACGGTTTAGGGTCCAGGTGAGGGTACGACAACGCTTTAGGGGGAGCGTACGTGTGAGGGCGCGGGTGAGTGTCAGGGTACGGGTTAGGATTAGGGGACGGGTGAGGGTCAGGCTTCGGGGAAGGGTTAGGGTTAAGGTTCGGGCTAGGGTTAGGGTTAGGGGACGGGGACGGTTTAGGGTCCAGGTGAGGGTACGACAACGCTTTAGGGGGAGCGTACGTGTGAGGGCACGGGTGAGTGTCAGCATACGGGTTAGGATTAGGGGACGGGTGAGGGTCAGGCTTCGGGGAAGGTTTAGGGTTAGGGTTCGGGCTAGGGTTAGGGGACGGGGACGGGGACGGTTTAGGGTCCAGGTGAGGGTACGACAACGCTTTAGGGGGAGCGTACGTGTGAGGGCGCGGGTGAGTGTCAGCGTACGGGTTAGGATTAGGGGACGGGTGAGGGTCAGGCTTCGGGGAATTGTTAGGGTTAGGGTTCGGACTAGGGTTAGGGTTAGGGGATGGGGACGGTTTAGGGTCCAGGTGAGGGTACGACAACGCTTCAGGGGGAGCGTACGTGTGAGGGCGCGGGTGAGTGTCAGCGTACGGGTTAGGATTAGGGGACGGGTGAGGGTCAGGCTTCGGGGAAGGGTTAGGGTTAGGGTTCGGGCTAGGGTTAGGGTTAGGGGACGGGGACGGTTTAGGGTCCAGGTGAGGGTACGACAACGCTTTAGGGGGAGCGTACGTGTGAGGGCGCGGGTGAGTGTCAGCGTACGGGTTAGGATTAGGGGACGGGTGAGGGTCAGGCTTCGGGGAAGGGTTAGTGTTATGGTTCGGGCTAGGGTTAGGATTAGGGGACGGGGACGGTTTAGGGTCCAGGTGAGGGCACGACAACGCTTTAGGGGGAGCGTACGTGTGAGGGCGCGGGTGAGTGTCAGCGTACGGGTTAGGATTAGGGGACGGGTGAGGGTCAGGCTTCGGGGAAGTGTTAGGGTTAGGGTTCGGGCTAGGGTTAGGATTAGGGGACGGGGACGGTTTAGGGTCCAGGTGAGGGCACGACAACGCTTTAGGGGGAGCGTACGTGTGAGGGCGCGGGTGAGTGTCAGCGTACGGTTTAGGATTAGGGGACGGGTGAGGGTCAGGATTCGGGGAAGGGTTAGGGTTAGGGTTCGGGCTAGGATTAGGGTTAGGGGACGGGGACGGTTTAGGGTCCAGGTGAGGGTACGACAACGCTTCAGGGGGAGCGTACGTGTGAGGGCGCGGGTGCGTGTCAGCGTACGGGTTAGGATTAGGGGACGGGTGAGGGTCAGGCTTCGGGGAAGGGTTAGGGTAGGTTCGGGCTAGGGTTAGGGTTAGGGGATGGGGACGGTTTAGGGTCCAGGTGAGGGTACGACAACGCTTTAGGGGGAGTGTACGTGTGAGGGCGTGGGTGAGTGTCAGGGTACGGGTTAGGATTAGGGGACGGGTGAGGTTCAGGCTTCGAGGAAGGGTTAGGGTTAGGGTTCGGGCTAGGGTTAGGGGACGGGGACGGGGATGGTTTAGGGTCCAGGTGAGGGTACGACAACGCTTTAGGGGGAGCGTACGTGTGAGGGCGCGGGTGAGTGTCAGCGTACGGGTTAGGATTAGGGGACGGGTGAGGGTCAGGCTTCGGGGAATTGTTAGGATTAGCGTTCGGACTAGGGTTAGGGTTAGGGGACGGGGACGGTTTAGGGTCCAGGTGAGGGTACGACGACGCTTTAGGGGGAGCGTACGTGTGAGGGCGCGGGTGAGTGTCAGCGTAAGGGTTAGGATTAGGGGACGGATGAGGGTCAGGCTTCGGGGAAGGGTTAGGGTTATGGCTCGGGCTAGGGTTAGGGTTAGGGGACGGGGACGGTTTAGGGTCCAGGTGAGGGTACGACGACGCTTTAGGGGGAGCGTACGTGTGAGGGCGCGGGTGAGTGTCAGCGTACGGGTTAGGATTAGGGGACGGGTGAGGGTCAGGCTTCGGGGAAGGGTTAGGGTTAGGGCTCGGGCTAGGGTTAGGGTTAGGGTTAGGGGACGGTTTAGGGTCCAGGTGAGGGTACGACGACACTTTAGGGGGAGCGTATGTGTGAGGGCGCGGGTGAGTGTCAGCGTACGGGTTAGGATTAGGGGACGGGTGAGGGTCAGGCTTCGGGGAAGGGTTACGGTTAGGGCTCGGGCTAGGGTTAGGGTTAGGGGACGGGGACGGTTTAGGGTCCAGGTGAGGGTACGACGACGCTTTAGGGGGAGCGTACGTGTGAGGGCGCGGGTGAGTGTCAGCGTACGGGTTAGGATTAGGGGACGGGTGAGGGTCAGGCTTCGGGGAAGGGTTAGGGTTAGGGCTCGGGCTAGGGTTAGGGTTAGGGGACGGGGACGGTTTAGGGTCCAGGTGAGGGTACGACGACGCTTTAGGGGGAGCGTACGTGTGAGGGCGCGGGTGAGTGTCAGCGTACGGGTTAGGATTAGGGGACGGGTGAGGGTCAGGCTTCGGGGAAGGGTTAGGGTTAGGGCTCGGGCTAGGGTTAGGGTTAGGGGACGGGGACGGTTTAGGGTCCAGGTGAGGGTACGACGACGCTTTAGGGGGAACGTACGTGTGAGGGCGCGGGTGAGTGTCAGCGTACGGGTTGGGATTAGGGGACGGGTGAGGGTCAGGCTTCGGGGAAGGGTTAGGGTTAGGGCTCGGGCTAGGGTTAGGGTTAGGGGACGGGGACGGTTTAGGGTCCAGGTGAGGGTACGACGACGCTTTAGGGGGAGCGTACGTGTGAGGGCGCGGGTGAGTGTCAGCGTACGGGTTAGGATTAGGGGACGGGTGAGGGTCAGGCTTCGGGGAAGGGTTAGGGTTATGGTTCGGGCTAGGGTTAGGGTTAGGGGACGGGGACGGTTTAGGGTCCAGGTGAGGGTACGACAACGCTTTAGGGGGAGCGTACGTGTGAGGGCGCGGGTGAGTGTCAGCGTACGGGTTAGGATTAGGGGACGGGTGAGGGTCAGGCTTCGGGGAAGGGTTAGGGTTAGGGTTCGGGCTAGGGTTAGGGTTAGGGGACGGGGACGGTTTAGGGTCCAGGTGAGGGTACGACAACGCTTTAGGGGGAGCGTACGTGTGAGGGCGCGGGTGAGTGTCAGCGTACGGTTTAGGATTAGGGGACGGGTGAGGGTCAGGCTTCGGGGAAGTGTTAGTGTTATGGTTCGGGCTAGGGTTAGGATTAGGGGACGGGGACGGTTTAGGGTCCAGGTGAGTGCACGACAACGCTTTAGGGGGAGCGTACGTGTGAGGGCGCGGGTGAGTGTCAGCGTACGGGTTAGGATTAGGGGACGGGTGAGGGTCAGGCTTCGGGGAATTGTTAGGGTTAGCGTTCGGACTAGGGTTAGGGTTAGGGGATGGGGACGGTTTAGGGTCCAGGTGAGGGTACGACAACGCTTCAGGGGGAGCGTACGTGTGAGGGCGCGGGTGAGTGTCAGCGTACAGGTTAGGATTAGGGGACGGGTGAGGGTCAGGCTTCGGGGAAGGGTTAGGGTCAGTGTTCGGGCTAGGGTTAGGGTTAGGGGACGGGGACGGTTTAGGGTCCAGGTGAGGGTACGACAACGCTTTAGGGGGAGCGTACTTGTGAGGGTGCTGGTGAGTGCCAGCGTAGGGGTTAGGAGTAGGGGACGGGTGAGGGTCAGGCTTCGGGGAAGGGTTAGGGTTAGGGTGCGGGCTAGGGTTAGGGTTAGGGGACGGGGACGGTTTAGGGTCCAGGTGAGGGTACGACAATGCTTTAGGGGGAGCGTACCTGTGAGGGCGCGGGTGAAAGTCAGCGTACGGGTTAGGATTAGGGGACGGGTGAGGGTCAGGCTTCGGGGAAGGGTTAGGGTTAGGGCTCGGGCTAGGGTTAGGGTTAGGGGACGGGGACGGTTTAGGGTCCAGGTGAGGGTACGACGACGCTTTAGGGGGAGCGTACGTGTGAGGGCGCGGGTGAGTGTCAGCGTACGGGTTAGGATTAGGGGACGGGTGAGGGTCAGGCTTCGGGGAAGGGTTAGGGTTAGGGCTCGGGCTAGGGTTAGGGTTAGGGGACGGGGACGGTTTAGGGTCCAGGTGAGGGTACGACGACGCTTTAGGGGGAGCGTATGTGTGAGGGCGCGGGTGAGTGTCAGCGTACGGGTTAGGATTAGGGGACGGGTGAGGGTCAGGCTTCGGGGAAGGTTTAGGGTTAGGGCTCGGGCTAGGGTTAGGGTTAGGGGACGGGGACGGTTTAGGGTCCAGGTGAGGGTACGACGACGCTTTAGGGGGAGCGTACGTGTGAGGGCGCGGGTGAGTGTCAGCGTACGGGTTAGGATTAGGGGACGGGTGAGGGTCAGGCTTCGGGGAAGGGTTAGGCTTAGGGCTCGGGCTAGGGTTAGGGTTAGGGGACGGGGACGGTTTAGGGTCCAGGTGACGGTACGACGACGCTTTAGGGGGAGCGTACGTGTGAGGGCGCGGGTGAGTGTCAGCGTACGGTTTAGGATTAGGGGACGGGTGAGGGTCAGGCTTCGGGGAAGGGTTAGGGTTAGGGCTCGGGCTAGGGTTAGGGTTAGGGGACGGGGACGGTTTAGGGTCCAGGTGAGGGTACGACGACGCTTTAGGGGGAGCGTACGTGTGAGGGCGCGGGTGAGTGTCAGCGTACGGGTTAGGATTAGGGGACGGGTGAGGGTCAGGCTTCGGGGAAGGGTTAGGGTTAGGGCTCGGGCTAGGGTTAGGGTTAGCGGACGGGGACGGTTCAGGGTCTAGGTGAGGGTACGACGACGCTTTAGGGGGAGCATACGTGTGAGGGCGCGGGTGAGTGTCAGCGTACGGGTTAGGATTAGGGGACGGGTGAGGGTCAGGCTTCGGGGAAGGGTTAGGGTTAGGGCTCGGGCTAGGGTTAGGGTTAGGGGACGGGGACGGTTTAGGGTCCAGGTGAGGGTACGACGACGCTTTAGGGGGAGCGTACGTGTGAGGGCGAAGGTGAGTGTCAGCGTACGGGTTAGGATTAGGGGACGGGTGAGGGTCAGGCTTCGGGGAAGGGTTAGGGTTAGGGCTCGGGTTAGGGTTAGGGTTAGGGTTAGGGGACGGTTTAGGGTCCAGGTGAGGGTACGACGACGCTTTAGGGGGAGCGTACGTGTGAGGGCGCGGGTGAGTGTCAGCGTACGGGTTAGGATTAGGGGACGGGTGAGGGTCAGGCTTCGGGGAAGGGTTAGGGTTAGGGTTCGGCCTAGGGTTAGGTTTAGGGTACGGGGACGGTTTAGGGTCCAGGTGAGGGTACGACGATGCTTTAGGGGGAGCGTACGTGTGAGGGCGAGGGTGAGTGTCAGCGTACGGGTTAGGATTAGGGGACGGGTGAGGGTGAGGCTTCGGGGAAGTGTTAGGATTAGGGTTCGGGCTAGGGTTAGGGTTAGGGGATGGGGACGGTTTAGGGTCCAGGTGAGGGTACGATGACGCTTTAGGGGGAGCGTACGTGTGAGGGCGCGGGTGAGTGTCAGCGTACGGGTTAGGATTAGGGGACGGGTGAGGGTCAGGCTTCGGGGAAGGGTTAGGGTTAGGGTTGGCTAGGGTTAGGGTTAGGGGACGGGGACGGTTAAGGGTCCAGGTGAGGGTACGACGACGCTTTAGGGGGAGCGTACGTGTGAGGGCGCGGGTGAGTGTCAGCGTACGGGTTAGGATTAGGGGACGGGTGAGGGTCAGGCTTCGGGGAAGGGTTAGGGTTAGGGTTCGGGCTAGGGTTTGGGTTAGGGGACGGGGACGGTTTAGGGTCCAGGTGAGGGTACGACGACGCTTTAGGGGTAGCGTACGTGTGAGGGCGCGGGTGAGTGTAGCGTACGGGTTAGGATTAGGGTACGGGTGAGGGTCAGGCTTCGGGGAAGGGTTAGGGTTAGGGCTCGGGCTAGGGTTAGGGTTAGGGGACGGGGACGGTTTAGGGTCCAGGTGAGGGTACGACGACGCTTTAGGTGGAGCATACGTGTGAGGGCGCGGGTGACTGTCAGCGTACGGGTTAGGATTAGGGGACGGGTGAGGGTCAGGCTTCGGGGAAGGGTTAGGGTTAGGGTTCGGGCTAGGGTTAGGGTTAGGGGACGGGGACGGTTTAGGGTCCAGGTGAGGGTACGACGACGCTTTAGGGGGAGCGTACGTGTGAGGGCGCGGGTGAGTGTCAGCGTACGGGTTAGGATTAGGGGACGGGTGAGGTTCAGGCTTCGGGGAAGGGTTAGGGTTAGGGTTCGGGCTAGGGTTAGGGTTAGGGGACGGGGACGGTTTAGGGTCCAGGTGAGGGTACGACGACGCTTTAGGGGGAGCGTACGTGTGAGGGCGCGGGTGAGTGTCAGCGTACGGGTTAGGATTAGGGGACGGGTGAGGGTCAGGCTTCGGGGAAGGGTTAGGGTTAGGGTTCGGGCTAGGGTTAGGGTTAGGTTACGGGGACGGTTTAGGGTCCAGGTGGGGTTACGACGACTCTTTAGGGGGAGCGTACGTGTGAGGGCGCGGGTTTGTCAGCGTACGGGTTAGGATTAGGGGACGGGTGAGGGTCAGGCTTCGGGGAAGGGTTAGGGTTAGGGTTCGGGCTAGGGTTAGGGTTAGGGGACGGGGACGGTTTAGGGTCCAGGTGAGGGTACGATGACGCTTTAGGGGGAGCGTACGTGTGAGGGCGCGGGTGAGTGTCAGCGTACGGGTTAGGATTTGGGGACGGGTGAGTGTAAGGCTTCGGGGAAGGGTTAGGGTTAGGGCTCGGGCTAGGGTTAGGGTTAGGGGACGGGGACGGTTTAGGGTCCAGGTGAGGGTACGACGACGCTTTAGGGGGAGCGTACGTGTGAGGGCGCGGGTGAGTGTCAGCGTACGGGTTAGGATTAGGGGACGGGTGAGGGTCAGGCTTCGGGGAAGGGTTAGGGTTAGGGTTCGGGCTAGGGTTAGGGTTAGGGGACGGGGACGGTTTAGGGTACAGGTGAGGGTTCGACGACGCTTTAGGGGGAGCGTACGTGTGAGGGCACGGGTGAGTGTCAGCGTACGGGTTAGGATTAGGGGACGGGTGAGTGTCAGGCTTCGGGGAAGGGTTAGGGTTAGGGCTCGGGCTAGGGTTAGGGTTAGGGGACGGGGACGGTTTAGGGTCCAGGTGAGGGTACGACGACGCTTTAGGGGGAGCGTACGTGTGAGGGCGCGGGTGAGTGTCAGCGTACGGGTTAGGATTAGGGGACAGGTGAGGGTCAGGCTTCGGGGAAGGGTTAGGGTTAGGGCTCGGGCTAGGGTTAGGGTTAGGGGACGGGGATGTTTAGGGTCCAGGTGAGGGTACGACGACGCTTTAGGGGGAGCGTACGTGTGAGGGCGCGGGTGAGTGTCAGCGTACGGGTTAGGATTAGGGGACGGGTGAGGGTCAGGCTTCGGGGAAGGGTTAGGGTTAGGGTTCGGGCTAGGGTTAGGGTTAGGGGACGGGGACGGTTTAGGGTCCAGGTGAGGGTTCGACGACGCTTTAGGGGGAGCGTACGTGTGAGGGCGCGGGTGAGTGTCAGCGTACGGGTTAGGATTAGGGGACGGGTGAGGGTCAGGCTTCGGGGAAGGGTTAGGATTAGGGTTCGGGCTAGGGTTAGGGTTAGGGGACGGGGACGGTTTAGGGTCCAGGTGAGGGTACGACGACGCTTTAGGGGGAGCGTACGTGTGAGGGCGCGGGTGAGTGTCAGCGTACGGGTTAGGATTAGGGGACGGGTGAGGGTCAGGCTTCGGGGAAGGGTTAGGGTTAGGGTTCGGGCTAGGGTTAGGGGACGGGGACGGTTTAGGGTCCAGGTGAGGGTACGACGACGCTTTAGGGGGAGCGTACGTGTGAGGGCGCGGGTGAGTGTCAGTATACGGGTTAGGATTAGGGGACGGGTGAGGGTCAGGCTTCGGGGAAGGGTTAGGTTTAGGGTTCGGGCTAGGGTTAGGTTTAGGGGACGGGGACGGTTTAGGGTCCAGGTGAGGGTACGACGACGCTTTAGGGGGAGCGTACGTGTGAGGGCGCGAGTGAGTGTCAGCGTACGGGTTAGGATTAGGGGACGGGTTAGGGTCAGGCTTCGGGGAAGGGTTAGGGTTAGGGCTCGGGATAGGGTTAGGGTTAGGGGACGGGGACGGTTTAGGGTCCAGGTGAGGGTACGACGACGCTTTAGGGGGAGCAAACGTGTGAGGGCGCGGGTGAGTGTCAGCGTACTGGTTAGGATTAGGGGACGGGTGAGGGTCAGGCTTCGGGGAAGGGTTACGGTTAGGGCTCGGGCTAGGGTTAGGGTTAGGGGACGGGGACGGATTAGGGTCCAGGTGAGCGTACGACGACGCTTTAGGGGGAGCGTACGTGTGAGGGCGCGGGTGAGTGTCAGCGTACGGGTTAGGATTAGGGGACGGGTGAGGGTCAGGTTTCGGGGAAGGGTTAGGGTTAGGGTTCGGGCTAGGGTTAGGGTTAGGGGACGGGGACGGTTTAGGGTCCAGGTGAGGGTACGACGACGCTTTAGGGGGAGCGTACGTGTGAGGGCGGGGGTGAGTGTCAGCGTACGGGTTAGGAATAGGGGACGGGTGAGGGTCAGGCTTCGGGGAAGGGTTAGGGTTAGGGTTCGGGCTAGGGTTAGGGTTAGGGGACGGGGACGGTTTAGGGTCCAGGTGAGGGTACGACGACGCTTTAGGGGGAGCGTACGTGTGAGGGCGTGGGTGAGTGTCAGCGTACGGGTTAGGATTAGGGGACGGGTGAGGGTCAGGCTTCGGGGAAGAGTTAGGGTTAGGGTTTGGGCTAGGGTTAGGGTTAGGGGACATGGAAGGTTTAGGGTCCAGGTGAGGGTACGACGACGCTTTAGGGGGAGCGTACGTGTGAGGGCGCGGGTGAGTGTCAGCGTACGGGTTAGGATTAGGGGACGGGTGAGGGTCAGGCTTCGGGGAAGGGTTAGGGTTAGGGTTCGGGATAGGGTTAGGGTTAGGGGACGGGGACGGTTTAGGGTCCAGGTGAGGGTACGACGACGCTTTAGGGGGAGCGTACGTGTGAGGGCGCGGGTGAGTGTCAGCGTACGGGTTAGGATTAGGGGACGGGTGAGGGTCAGGCTTCGGGGAAGGGTTAGGGTTAGGGTTCGGGCTAGGGTTAGTGTTAGGGGACGGGGACGGTTTAGGGTCCAGGTGAGGGTACGACGACGCTTTAGGGGGAGCGTACGTGTGAGGGCGCGGGTGAGTGTCAGCGTACGGGTTAGGATTAGGGGACGGGTGAGGGTCAGGCTTCGGGGAAGGGTTAGGGTTAGGGTTCGGGCTAGGGTTAGGGTTAGGGGACGGGGACGGTTTAGGGTCCAGGTGAGGGTACGACGACGCTTTAGGGGGAGCGTACGTGTGAGGGCGCGGGTGAGTGTCAGTATACGGGTTAGGATTAGGGGACAGGTGAGGGTCAGGCTTCGGGGAAGGGTTAGGTTTAGGGTTCGGGCTAGGGTTAGGGTTAGGGGACGGGGACGGTTTAGGGTCCAGGTGAGGGTACGACGACGCTTTAGGGGGAGCGTACGTGTGAGGGCGGGGGTGAGTGTCAGCGTACGGGTTAGGAATAGGGGACGGGTGAGGGTCAGGCTTCGGGGAAGGGTTAGGGTTAGGGTTCGGGCTAGGGTTAGGGTTAGGGGACGGGGACGGTTTAGGGTCCAGGTGAGGGTACGACGACGCTTTAGGGGGAGCGTACGTGTGAGGGCGTGGGTGAGTGTCAGCGTACGGGTTAGGATTAGGGGACGGGTGAGGGTCAGGCTTCGGGGAAGAGTTAGGGTTAGGGTTTGGGCTAGGGTTAGGGTTAGGGGACATGGAAGGTTTAGGGTCCAGGTGAGGGTACGACGACGCTTTAGGGGGAGCGTACGTGTGAGGGCGCGGGTGAGTGTCAGCGTACGGGTTAGGATTAGGGGACGGGTGAGGGTCAGGCTTCGGGGAAGGGTTAGGGTTAGGGTTCGGGCTAGGGTTAGGGTTAGGAGACGGGGACGGTTTAGGGTCCAGGTGAGGGTACGACGACGCTTTAGGGGGAGCGTACGTGTGAGGGCGCGGGTGAGTGTCAGCGTACGGGTTAGGATTAGGGGACGGGTGAGGGTCAGGCTTCGGGGAAGGGTTAGGGTTAGGGTTCGGGCTAGGGTTAGTGTTAGGGGACGGGGACGGTTTAGGGTCCAGGTGAGGGTACGACGATGCTTTAGGGGGAGCGTACGTGTGAGGGCGCGGGTGAGTGTCAGCGTACGGGTTAGGATTAGGGGACGGGTGAGGGTCAGGCTTCGGGGAAGGGTTAGGGTTAGGGTTCGGGCTAGGGTTAGGGTTAGGGGACGGGGACGGTTTAGGGTCCAGGTGAGGGTACGACGACGCTTTAGGGGGAGCGTACGTGTGAGGGCGCGGGTGAGTGTCAGTATACGGGTTAGGATTAGGGGACAGGTGAGGGTCAGGCTTCGGGGAAGGGTTAGGTTTAGGGTTCGGGCTAGGGTTAGGGTTAGGGGACGGGGACGGTTTAGGGTCCAGGTGAGGGTACGACGACGCTTTAGGGGTAGCGTACGTGTGAGGGCGCGAGTGAGTGTCAGCGTACGGGTTAGGATTAGGGGACGTGTTAGGGTCAGGCTTCGGGGAAGGGTTAGGGTTAGGGCTCGGGATAGGGTTAGGGTTAGGGGACGGGGACGGTTTAGGGTCCAGGTGAGGGTACGACGACGCTTTAGGGGGAGCGAACGTGTGAGGGCGCGGGTGAGTGTCAGCGTACGGGTTAGGATTAGGGGAAGGGTGAGGGTCAGGCTTCGGGGAAGGGTTACGGTTAGGGCTCGGGCTAGGGTTAGGGTTAGGGGACGGGGACGGTTTAGGGTCCAGGTGAGGGTACGACGACGCTTTAGGGGGAGCGTACGTGTGAGGGCGCGGGTGAGTGTCAGCGTACGGGTTAGGATTAGGGGACGGGTGAGGGTCAGGCTTCGGGGAAGGGTTAGGGTTAGGGTTTGGGCTAGGGTTAGTGTTAGGGGACGGGGACGGTTTAGGGTCCAGGTGAGGGTACGACGACGCTTTAGGGGGAGCGTACGTGTGAGGGCGCGGGTGAGTGTCAGCGTACGGGTTAGGATTAGGGGACGGGTGAGGGTCAGGCTTCGGGGAAGGGTTAGGGTTAGGGTTCGGGCTAGGGTTAGGGTTAGGGGACGGGGACGGTTTAGGGTCCAGGTGAGGGTACGACGACGCTTTAGGGGGAGCGTACGTGTGAGGGCGCGGGTGAGTGTCAGTGTACGGGTTAGGATTAGGGGACGGGTGAGGGTCAGGCTTCGGGGAAGGGTTAGGTTTAGGGTTCGGGCTAGGGTTAGAGTTAGGGGACGGGGACGGTTTAGGGTCCAGGTGAGGGTACGACGACGCTTTAGGGGGAGCGTACGTGTGAGGGCGCGAGTGAGTGTCAGCGTACGGGTTAGGATTAGGGGACGGGTTAGGGTCAGGCTTCGGGGAAGGGTTAGGTTTAGGGCTCGGGATAGGGTTAGGGTTAGGGGACGGGGACGGTTTAGGGTCCAGGTGAGGGTACGACGACGCTTTAGGGGGAGCGAACGTGTGAGGGCGCGGGTGAGTGTCAGCGTACGGGTTAGGATTAGGGGAAGGGTGAGGGTCAGGCTTCGGGGAAGGGTTACGGTTAGGGCTCGGGCTAGGGTTAGGGTTAGGGGACGGGGACGGTTTAGGGTCCAGGTGAGGGTACGACGACGCTTTAGGGGGAGCGTACGTGTGAGGGCGCGGGTGAGTGTCAGCGTACGGGTTAGGATTAGGGGACGGGTGAGGGTCAGGCTTCGGGGAAGGGTTAGGGTTAGGGTTCGGGCTAGGGTTAGTGTTAGGGGACGGGGACGGTTTAGGGTCCAGGTGAGGGTACGACGACGCTTTAGGGGGTGCGTACGTGTGAGGGCGCGGGTGAGTGTCAGCGTACGGGTTAGGATTAGGGGACGGGTGAGGGTCAGGCTTCGGGGAAGGGTTAGGGTTAGGGTTCGGGCTAGGGTTAGGGTTAGGGGACGGGGACGGTTTAGGGTCCAGGTGAGGGTACGACGACGCTTTAGGGGGAGCGTACGTGTGAGGGCGCGGGTGAGTGTCAGTGTACGGGTTAGGATTAGGGGACGGGTGAGGGTCAGGCTTCGGGGAAGGGTTAGGTTTAGGGTTCGGGCTAGGGTTAGGGTTAGGGGACGGGGACAGTTTAGGGTCCAGGTGAGGGTACGACGACGCTTTAGGGGGAGCGTACGTGTGAGGGCGCGAGTGAGTGTCAGCGTACGGGTTAGGATTAGGGGACGGGTTAGGGTCAGGCTTCGGGGAAGGGTTAGGGTTAGGGCTCGGGATAGGGTTAGGGTTAGGGGACGGGGACGGTTTAGGGTCCAGGTGAGGGTACGACGACGCTTTAGGGGGAGCGAACGTGTGAGGGCGCGGGTGAGTGTCAGCGTACGGGTTAGGATTAGGGGAAGGGTGAGGGTCAGGCTTCGGAGAAGGGTTACGGTTAGGGCTCGGGCTAGGGTTAGGGTTAGGGGACGGGGACGGTTTAGGGTCCAGGTGAGGGTACGACGACGCTTTAGGGGGAGCGTACGTGTGAGGGCGCGGGTGAGTGTCAGCGTACGGGTTAGGATTAGGGGACAGGTGAGGGTCAGGTTTCGGGGAAGGGTTAGGGTTAGGGTTCGGGCTAGGGTTAGGGTTAGGGGACGGGGACGGTTTAGGGTCCAGGTGAGGGTACGACGACGCTTTAGGGGGAGCGTACGTGTGAGGGCGCGGGTGAGTGTCAGCGTACGGGTTAGGAATAGGGGACGGGTGAGGGTCAGGCTTCGGGGAAGGGTTAGGGTTAGGGTTCGGGCTAGGGTTAGGGTTAGGGGACGGGGACGGTTTAGGGTCCAGGTGAGGGTACGACGACGCTTTAGGGGGAGCGTACGTGTGAGGGCGTGGGTGAGTGTCAGCGTACGGGTTAGGATTAAGGGACGGGTGAGGGTCAGGCTTCGGGGAAGAGTTAGGGTTAGGGTTTGGGCTAGGGTTAGGGTTAGGGGACATGGAAGGTTTAGGGTCCAGGTGAGGGTACGACGACGCTTTAGTGGGAGCGTACGTGTGAGGGCGCGGGTGAGTGTCAGCGTACGGGTTAGGATTAGGGGACGGGTGAGGGTCAGGCTTCGGGGAAGCGTTAGGGTTAGGGTTCGGGCTAGGGTTAGGGTTAGGGGACGGGGACGGTTTAGGGTCCAGGTGAGGGTACGACGACGCTTTAGGGGGAGCGTACGTGTGAGGGCGCGGGTGAGTGTCAGCGTACGGGTTAGGATTAGGGGACGGGTGAGGGTCAGGCTTCGGGGAAGGGTTAGGGTTAGGGTTCGGGCTAGGGTTAGGGTTAGGGGACGGGGACGGTTTAGGGACCAGGTGAGGGTACGACGACGCTTTAGGGGGAGCGTACGTGTGAGGGCGCGGGTGAGTGTCAGCGTACGTGTTAGAATTAGGGGACGGGTGAGGGTCAGGCTTCGGGGAAGTGTTAGGGTTAGGGTTCGGGCTAGGGTTAGTGTTAGGGGACGGGGACGGTTTAGGGTCCAGGTGAGGGTACGACGACGCTTTAGGGGGAGCGTACGTGTGAGGGCGCGGGTGAGTGTCAGCGTACGGGTTAGGATTAGGGGACGGGTGAGGGTCAGGCTTCGGGGAAGGGTTAGGGTTAGGGTTCGGGCTAGGGTTAGGGTTAGGGGACGGGGACGGTTTAGGGTCCAGGTGAGGGTACGACGACGCTTTAGGGGGAGCGTACGTGTGAGGGCGCAGGTGAGTGTCAGCGTACGGGTTAGGATTAGGGGACGGGTGAGGGTCAGGCTTCGGGGAAGGGTTAGGGTTAGGGTTCGGGCTAGGGTTAGGGTTAGGGGACGGGGACGGTTTAGGGTCCAGGTGAGGGTACGACGACGCTTTAGGGGGAGCGTACGTGTGAGGGCGCGGGTGAGTGTCAGCGTACGGGTTAGGATTAGGGGACGGGTGAGGGTCAGGCTTCGGGGAAGGGTTAGGGTTAGGGTTCGGGATAGGGTTAGGGTTAGGGGACGGGGACGGTTTAGGGTCCAGGTGAGGGTACGACGACGCTTTAGGGGGAGCATACGTGTGAGGGCGCGGGTGAGTGTCAGCGTATGGGTTAGGATTAGGGGACGGGTGAGGGTCAGGCTTCGGGGAAGGGTTAGGGTTAGGGTTCGGGCTAGGGTTAGGGTTAGGGGACGGGGACGGTTTAGGGTCCAGGTGAGGGTACGACGACGCTTTAGCGGGAGCGTACGTGTGAGGGCGCGGGTGAGTGTCAGCGTACGGGTTAGGATTAGGGGACGGGTGAGGGTCAGGCTTCGGGAAAGTGTTAGGGTTAGGGTTCGGGCTAGGGTTAGGGTTAGGGGACGGGGACGGTTTAGGGTCCAGGTGAGGGTACGACGACGCTTTAGGGGGAGCGTACGTGTGAGGGCGTGGGTGAGTGTCAGTGTACGGGTTAGGATTAGGGGACGGGTGAGGGTCAGGCTTCGGGGAAGGGTTAGGTTTAGGGTTCGGGCTAGGGTTAGGGTTAGGGGACGGGGACGGTTTAGGGTCCAGGTGAGGGTACGACGACGCTTTAGGGGGAGCGTACGTGTGAGGGCGCGAGTGAGTGTCAGCGTACGGGTTAGGATTAGGGGACGGGTTAGGGTCAGGCTTCGGGGAAGGGTTAGGGTTAGGGCTCGGGATAGGGTTAGGGTTAGGGGACGGGGACGGTTTAGGGTCCAGGTGAGGGTACGACGACGCTTTAGGGGGAGCGAACGTGTGAGGGCGCGGGTGAGTGTCAGCGTACGGGTTAGGATTAGGGGAAGGGTGAGGGTCAGGCTTCGGGGAAGGGTTACGGTTAGGGCTCGGGCTAGGGTTAGGGTTAGGGGACGGGGACGGTTTAGGGTCCAGGTGAGGGTACGACGACGCTTTAGGGGGAGCGTACGTGTGAGGGCGCGGGTGAGTGTCAGCGTACGGGTTAGGATTAGGGGACGGGTGAGGGTCAGGTTTCGGGGAAGGGTTAGGGTTAGGGTTCGGGCTAGGGTTAGGGTTAGGGGACGGGGACGGTTTAGGGTCCAGGTGAGGGTACGACGACGCTTTAGGGGGAGCGTACGTGTGAGGGCGCGGGTGAGTGTCAGCGTACGGGTTAGGAATAGGGGACGGGTGAGGGTCAGGCTTCGGGGAAGGGTTAGGGTTAGGGTTCGGGCTAGGGTTAGGGTTAGGGGACGGGGACGGTTTAGGGTCCAGGTGAGGGTACGACGACGCTTTAGGGGGAGCGTACGTGTGAGGGCGTGGGTGAGTGTCAGCGTACGGGTTAGGATTAAGGGACGGGTGAGGGTCAGGCTTCGGGGAAGAGTTAGGGTTAGGGTTTGGGCTAGGGTTAGGGTTAGGGGACATGGAAGGTTTAGGGTCCAGGTGAGGGTACGACGACGCTTTAGTGGGAGCGTACGTGTGAGGGCGCGGGTGAGTGTCAGCGTACGGGTTAGGATTAGGGGACGGGTGAGGGTCAGGCTTCGGGGAAGCGTTAGGGTTAGGGTTCGGGCTAGGGTTAGGGTTAGGGGACGGGGACGGTTTAGGGTCCAGGTGAGGGTACGACGACGCTTTAGGGGGAGCGTACGTGTGAGGGCGCGGGTGAGTGTCAGCGTACGGGTTAGGATTAGGGGACGGGTGAGGGTCAGGCTTCGGGGAAGGGTTAGGGTTAGGGTTCGGGCTAGGGTTAGGGTTAGGGGACGGGGACGGTTTAGGGACCAGGTGAGGGTACGACGACGCTTTAGGGGGAGCGTACGTGTGAGGGCGCGGGTGAGTGTCAGCGTACGTGTTAGAATTAGGGGACGGGTGAGGGTCAGGCTTCGGGGAAGTGTTAGGGTTAGGGTTCGGGCTAGGGTTAGTGTTAGGGGACGGGGACGGTTTAGGGTCCAGGTGAGGGTACGACGACGCTTTAGGGGGAGCGTACGTGTGAGGGCGCGGGTGAGTGTCAGCGTACGGGTTAGGATTAGGGGACGGGTGAGGGTCAGGCTTCGGGGAAGGGTTAGGGTTAGGGTTCGGGCTAGGGTTAGGGTTAGGGGACGGGGACGGTTTAGGGTCCAGGTGAGGGTACGACGACGCTTTAGGGGGAGCGTACGTGTGAGGGCGCAGGTGAGTGTCAGCGTACGGGTTAGGATTAGGGGACGGGTGAGGGTCAGGCTTCGGGGAAGGGTTAGGGTTAGGGTTCGGGCTAGGGTTAGGGTTAGGGGACGGGGACGGTTTAGGGTCCAGGTGAGGGTACGACGACGGTTTAGGGGGAGCGTACGTGTGAGGGCGCGGGTGAGTGTCAGCGTACGGGTTAGGATTAGGGGACGGGTGAGGGTCAGGCTTCGGGGAAGGGTTAGGGTTAGGGTTCGGGATAGGGTTAGGGTTAGGGGACGGGGACGGTTTAGGGTCCAGGTGAGGGTACGACGACGCTTTAGGGGGAGCATACGTGTGAGGGCGCGGGTGAGTGTCAGCGTATGGGTTAGGATTAGGGGACGGGTGAGGGTCAGGCTTCGGGGAAGGGTTAGGGTTAGGGTTCGGGCTAGGGTTAGGGTTAGGGGACGGGGACGGTTTAGGGTCCAGGTGAGGGTACGACGACGCTTTAGCGGGAGCGTACGTGTGAGGGCGCGGGTGAGTGTCAGCGTACGGGTTAGGATTAGGGGACGGGTGAGGGTCAGGCTTCGGGAAAGTGTTAGGGTTAGGGTTCGGGCTAGGGTTAGGGTTAGGGGACGGGGACGGTTTAGGGTCCAGGTGAGGGTACGACGACGCTTTAGGGGGAGCGTACGTGTGAGGGCGTGGGTGAGTGTCAGTGTACGGGTTAGGATTAGGGGACGGGTGAGGGTCAGGCTTCGGGGAAGGGTTAGGTTTAGGGTTCGGGCTAGGGTTAGGGTTAGGGGACGGGGACGGTTTAGGGTCCAGGTGAGGGTACGACGACGCTTTAGGGGGAGCGTACGTGTGAGGGCGCGAGTGAGTGTCAGCGTACGGGTTAGGATTAGGGGACGGGTTAGGGTCAGGCTTCGGGGAAGGGTTAGGGTTAGGGCTCGGGATAGGGTTAGGGTTAGGGGACGGGGACGGTTTAGGGTCCAGGTGAGGGTACGACGACGCTTTAGGGGGAGCGAACGTGTGAGGGCGCGGGTGAGTGTCAGCGTACGGGTTAGGATTAGGGGAAGGGTGAGGGTCAGGCTTCGGGGAAGGGTTACGGTTAGGGCTCGGGCTAGGGTTAGGGTTAGGGGACGGGGACGGTTTAGGGTCCAGGTGAGGGTACGACGACGCTTTAGGGGGAGCGTACGTGTGAGGGCGCGGGTGAGTGTCAGCGTACGGGTTAGGATTAGGGGACGGGTGAGGGTCAGGTTTCGGGGAAGGGTTAGGGTTAGGGTTCGGGCTAGGGTTAGGGTTAGGGGACGGGGACGGTTTAGGGTCCAGGTGAGGGTACGACGACGCTTTAGGGGGAGCGTACGTGTGAGGGCGCGGGTGAGTGTCAGCGTACGGGTTAGGAATAGGGGACGGGTGAGGGTCAGGCTTCGGGGAAGGGTTAGGGTTAGGGTTCGGGCTAGGGTTAGGGTTAGGGGACGGGGACGGTTTAGGGTCCAGGTGAGGGTACGACGACGCTTTAGGGGGAGCGTACGTGTGAGGGCTTGGGTGAGTGTCAGCGTACGGGTTAGGATTAAGGGACGGGTGAGGGTCAGGCTTCGGGGAAGGGTTAGGGTTAGGGTTCGGGCTAGGGTTAGGGTTAGGGGACGGGGACGGTTTAGGGTCCAGGTGAGGGTACGACGACGCTTTAGGGGGAGCGTACGTGTGAGGGCGCGGGTGAGTGTCAGCGTACGGGTTAGGATTAGGGGACGGGTGAGGGTCAGGCTTCGGGGAAGGGTTAGGATTAGGGTTCGGGCTAGGGTTAGGGTTATGGGACGGGGACGGTTTAGGGTCCAGGTGAGGGTACGACGACGCTTTAGGGGGAACGTACGTGTGAGGGCGCGGGTGAGTGTCAGCGTACGGGTTAGGATTAGGGGACGGGTGAGGGTCAGGCTTCGGGGAAGGGTTAGGTTTAGGGTTCGGGCTAGGGTTAGGGTTAGGGGACGGGGACGGTTTAGGGTCCAGGTGAGGGTACGACGACGCTTTAGGGGGAGCGTACGTGTGAGGGCGCGGGTGAGTGTCAGCGTACGGGTTAGGATTAGGGGACGGGTGAGTGTCAGGCTTCGGGGAAGGGTTAGGGTCAGGGTTCGGGCTAGGGTTAGGGTTAGGGGAAGGGGACGGTTTAGGGTCCAGGTGAGGGTACGACGACGCTTTAGGGGGAGCGTACGTGTGAGGGCGCGGGTGAGTGTCAGCGTACGGGTTAGGATTAGGGGACGGGTGAGGGTCAGGCTTCGGGGAAGGGTTAGGGTTAGGGTTCGGGCTAGGGTTAGGGTTAGGGGACGGGGACGGTTTAGGGTCCAGGTGAGGGTACGACGACGCTTTAGGGGGAGCGTACGTGTGAGGGCGCAGGTGAGTGTCAGCGTACGGGTTAGGATTAGGGGACGGGTGAGGGTCAGGCTTCGGGGAAGGGTTAGGGTTAGGGTTCGGGCTAGGGTTAGGGTTAGGGGACGTGGACGGTTTAGGGTCCAGGTGAGGGTACGATGACGCTTTAAGGGGAGCGTACGTGTGAGGGCGCGGGTGAGTGTCAGCGTACGGGTTAGGATTAGGGGACGGGTGAGGGTCAGGCTTCGGGGAAGGGTTAGGGTTAGGGTTCGGGATAGGGTTAGGGTTAGGGGACGGGGACGGTTTAGGGTCCAGGTGAGGGTACGACGACGCTTTAGGGGGAGCATACGTGTGAGGGCGCGGGTGAGTGTCAGCGTACGGGTTAGGATTAGGGGACGGGTGAGGGTCAGGCTTCGGGGAAGGGTTAGGGTTAGGGTACGGGCTAGGGTTAGGGTTAGGGGACGGGGACGGTTTAGGATCCAGGTGAGGGTACGACGACGCTTTAGCGGGAGCGTACGTGTGAGGGCGCGGGTGAGTGTCAGCGTACGGGTTAGGATTAGGGGACGGGTGAGGGTCAGGCTTCGGGGAAGGGTTAGGGTTAGGGTTCGGGGTAGGTTTAGGGTTAGGGGACGGGGACGGTTTAGGGTCCAGGTGAGGGTACGACGACGCTTTAGGGGGAGCGTACGTGTGAGGGCGCGGGTGAGTATCAGCGTACGGGTTAGGATTAGGGGACGGGTGAGGGTCAGGCTTCGGGGAAGGGTTAGGGTTAGGGTTAGGGCTAGGGTTAGGGTTAGGGGACGGGGACGGTTTATGGTCCAGGTGAGGGTACGACGACGCTTTAGGGGGAGCGTACGTGTGAGGGCGCGGGTGAGTGTCAGTGTACGGGTTAGGATTAGGGGACGGGTGAGGGTCAGGCTTCGGGGAAGGGTTAGGTTTAGGGTTCGGGCTAGGGTTAGGGTTAGGGGACGGGGACGGTTTAGGGTCCAGGTGAGGGTACGACGACGCTTTAGGGGGAGCGTACGTGTGAGGGCGCGAGTGAGTGTCAGCGTACGGGTTAGGATTAGGGGACGGGTTAGGGTCAGGCTTCGGGGAAGGGTTAGGGTTAGGGCTCGGGATAGGGTTAGGGTTAGGGGACGGGGACGGTTTAGGGTCCAGGTGAGGGTACGACGACGCTTTAGGGGGAGCGAACGTGTGAGGGCGCGGGTGAGTGTCAGCGTACGGGTTAGGATTAGGGGACGGGTGAGGGTCAGGCTTCGGGGAAGGGTTACGGTTAGGGCTCGGGCTAGGGTTAGGGTTAGGGGACGGGGACGGTTTAGGGTCCAGGTGAGGGTACGACGACGCTTTAGGGGGAGCGTACGTGTGAGGGCGCGGGTGAGTGTCAGCGTACGGGTTAGGATTAGGGGACGGGTGAGGGTCAGGTTTCGGGGAAGGGTTAGGGTTAGGGTTCGGGCTAGGGTTAGGGTTAGGGGACGGGGACGGTTTCGGGTCCAGGTGAGGGTACGACGACGCTTTAGGGGGAGCGTACGTGTGAGGGCGCGGGTGAGTGTCAGCGTACGGGTTAGGAATAGGGGACGGTTGAGGGTCAGGCTTCGGGGAAGGGTTAGGGTTAGGGTTCGGGCTAGGGTTAGGGTTAGGGGACGGGGACGGTTTAGGGTCCAGGTGAGGGTACGACGACGCTTTAGGGGGAGCGTACGTGTGAGGGCGTGGGTGAGTGTCAGCGTACGGGTTAGGATTAAGGGACGGGTGAGGGTCAGGCTTCGGGGAAGAGTTAGGGTTAGGGTTTGGGCTAGGGTTAGGGTTAGGAGACATGGAAGGTTTAGGGTCCAGGTGAGGGTACGACGACGCTTTAGGGGGAGCGTACGTGTGAGGGCGCAGGTGAGTGTCAGCGTACGGGTTAGGATTAGGGGACGGGTGAGGGTCAGGCTTCGGGGAAGCGTTAGGGTTAGGGTTCGGGCTAGGGTTAGGGTTAGGGGACGGGGACGGTTTAGGGTCCAGGTGAGGGTACGACGACGCTTTAGGGGGAGCATACGTGTGAGGGCGCGGGTGAGTGTCAGCGTACGGGTTAGGATTAGGGGACGGGTGAGGGTCAGGCTTCGGGGAAGGGTTAGGGTTAGGGTTCGGGCTAGGGTTAGGGTTAGGGGACGGGGACGGTTTAGGGTCCAGGTGAGGGTACGACGACGCTTTAGGGGGAGCGTACGTGTGAGGGCGCGGGTGAGTGTCAGCGTACGGGTTAGAATTAGGGGACGGGTGAGGGTCAGGCTTCGGGGAAGGGTTAGGGTTAGGGTTCGGGCTAGGTTTAGTGTTAGGGGACGGGGACGGTTTAGGGTCCAGGTGAGGGTACGACGACGCTTTAGGGGGAGCGTACGTGTGAGGGCGCGGGTGAGTGTCAGCGTACGGGTTAGGATTAGGGGACGGGTGAGGGTCAGGCTTCGGGGAAGGGTTAGGTTTAGGGTTCGGGCTAGGGTTAGGGTTAGGGGATGGGGACGGTTTAGGGTCCAGGTGAGGGTACGACGACGGTTTAGGGGGAGCGTACGTGTGAGGGCGCGGGTGAGTGTCAGCGTACGGGTTAGGATTAGGGGACGGGTGAGGGTCAGGCTTCGGGGAAGGGTTAGGATTAGGGTTCGGGCTAGGGTTAGGGTTAGGGGACGGGGACGGTTTAGCGTCCAGGTGAGGGTACGACGACGCTTTAGGGGGAGCGTACGTGTGAGGGCGCGGGTGAGTGTCAGCGTACGGGTTAGGATTAGGGGACGGGTGAGGGTCAGGCTTCGGGGAAGGGTTAGGGTTAGGGTTCGGGCTAGGGTTAGGGTTATGGGACGGGGACGGTTTAGGGTCCAGGTGAGGGTACGACGACGCTTTAGGGGGAACGTACGTGTGAGGGCGTGGGTGAGTGTCAGCGTACGGGTTAGGATTAGGGGACGGGTGAGGGTCAGGCTTCGGGGAAGGGTTAGGTTTAGGGTTCGGGCTAGGGTTAGGGTTAGGGGACGGGGACGGTTTAGGGTCCAGGTGAGGGTACGACGACGCTTTAGGGGGAGCGTACGTGTGAGGGCGCGGGTGAGTGTCAGCGTACGGGTTAGGATTAGGGGACGGGTGAGGGTCAGGCTTCGGGGAAGGGTTAGGGTCAGGGTTCGGGCTAGGGTTAGGGTTAGGGGACGGGGACGGTTTAGGGTCCAGGTGAGGGTACGACGACGCTTTAGGGGGAGCGTACGTGTGAGGGCGCGGGTGAGTGTCAGCGTACGGGTTAGGATTAGGGGACGGGTGAGGGTCAGGCTTCGGGGAAGGGTTAGGGTTAGGGTTCGGGCTAGGGTTAGGGTTAGGGGACGGGGACGGTTTAGGGTCCAGGTGAGGGTACGACGACGCTTTAGGGGGAGCGTACGTGTGAGGGCGCAGGTGAGTGTCAGCGTACGGGTTAGGATTAGGGGACGGGTGAGGGTCAGGCTTCGGGGAAGGGTTACGGTTAGGGCTCGGGCTAGGGTTAGGGTTAGGGGACGGGGACGGTTTAGGGTCCAGGTGAGGGTACGACGACGCTTTAGGGGGAGCGTACGTGTGAGGGCGCGGGTGAGTGTCAGCGTACGGGTTAGGATTAGGGGACGGGTGAGGGTCAGGTTTCGGAGAAGGGTTAGGGTTAGCGTTGGGGCTAGGGTTAGGGTTATGGGACGGGGACGGTTTAGGGTCCAGGTGAGGGTACGACGACGCTTTAGGGGGAACGTACGTGTGAGGGCGCGGGTGAGTGTCAGCGTACGGGTTAGGATTAGGGGACGGGTGAGGGTCAGGCTTCGGGGAAGGGTTAGGTTTAGGGTTCGGGCTAGGGTTAGGGTTAGGGGACGGGGACGGTTTAGGGTCCAGGTGAGGGTACGACGACGCTTTAGGGGGAGCGTACGTGTGAGGGCGCAGGTGAGTGTCAGCGTACGGGTTAGGATTAGGGGACGGGTGAGGGTCAGGCTTCGGGGAAGGGTTAGGGTCAGGGTTCGGGCTAGGGTTAGGGTTAGGGGACGGGGACGGTTTAGGGTCCAGGTGAGGGTACGACGACGCTTTAGGGGGAGCGTACGTGTGAGGGCGCGGGTGAGTGTCAGCGTACGGGTTAGGATTAGGGGACGGGTGAGGGTCAGGCTTCGGGGAAGGGTTAGGGTTAGGGTTCGGGCTAGGGTTAGGGTTAGGGGACGGGGACGGTTTAGGGTCCAGGTGAGGGTACGACGACGCTTTAGGGGGAGCGTACGTGTGAGGGCGCAGGTGAGTGTCAGCGTACGGGTTAGGATTAGGGGACGGGTGAGGGTCAGGCTTCGGGGAAGGGTTAGGGTTAGGGTTCGGGCTAGGGTTAGGGTTAGGGGACGGGGACGGTTTAGGTTCCAGGTGAGGGTACGACGACGCTTTAGGGGGAGCGTACGTGTGAGGGCGCGGGTGAGTGTCAGCGTACGGGTTAGGATTAGGGGACGGGTGAGGGTCAGGCTTCGGGGAAGGGTTAGGGTTAGGGTTCGGGCTAGGGTTAGGGTTAGGGGACGTGGACGGTTTAGGGTCCAGGTGAGGGTACGACGACGCTTTAGGGGGAGCGTACGTGTGAGGGCGCGGGTGAGTGTCAGCGTACGGGTTAGGATTAGGGGACGGGTGAGGGTCAGGCTTCGGGGAAGGGTTACGGTTAGGGCTCGGGCTAGGGTTAGGGTTAGGGGACGGGGACGGTTTAGGGTCCAGGTGAGGGTACGACGACGCTTTAGGGGGAGCGTACGTGTGAGGGCGCGGGTGAGTGTCAGCGTACGGGTTAGGATTAGGGGACGGGTGAGGGTCAGGTTTCGGAGAAGGGTTAGGGTTAGCGTTGGGGCTAGGGTTAGGGTTATGGGACGGGGACGGTTTAGGGTCCAGGTGAGGGTACGACGACGCTTTAGGGGGAACGTACGTGTGAGGGCGCGGGTGAGTGTCAGCGTACGGGTTAGGATTAGGGGACGGGTGAGGGTCAGGCTTCGGGGAAGGGTTAGGTTTAGGGTTCGGGCTAGGGTTAGGGTTAGGGGACGGGGACGGTTTAGGGTCCAGGTGAGGGTACGACGACGCTTTAGGGGGAGCGTACGTGTGAGGGCGCGGGTGAGTGTCAGCGTACGGGTTAGGATTAGGGGACGGGTGAGGGTCAGGCTTCGGGGAAGGGTTAGGGTCAGGGTTCGGGCTAGGGTTAGGGTTAGGGGACGGGGACGGTTTAGGGTCCAGGTGAGGGTACGACGACGCTTTAGGGGGAGCGTACGTGTGAGGGCGCGGGTGAGTGTCAGCGTACGGGTTAGGATTAGGGGACGGGTGAGGGTCAGGCTTCGGGGAAGGGTTAGGGTTAGGGTTCGGGCTAGGGTTAGGGTTAGGGGACGTGGACGGTTTAGGGTCCAGGTGAGGGTACGACGACGCTTTAGGGGGAGCGTACGTGTGAGGGCGCGGGTGAGTGTCAGCGTACGGGTTAGGATTAGGGGACGGGTGAGGGTCAGGCTTCGGGGAAGGGTTACGGTTAGGGCTCGGGCTAGGGTTAGGGTTAGGGGACGGGGACGGTTTAGGGTCCAGGTGAGGGTACGACGACGCTTTAGGGGGAGCGTACGTGTGAGGGCGCGGGTGAGTGTCAGCGTACGGGTTAGGATTAGGGGACGGGTGAGGGTCAGGTTTCGGAGAAGGGTTAGGGTTAGCGTTGGGGCTAGGGTTAGGGTTATGGGACGGGGACGGTTTAGGGTCCAGGTGAGGGTACGACGACGCTTTAGGGGGAACGTACGTGTGAGGGCGCGGGTGAGTGTCAGCGTACGGGTTAGGATTAGGGGACGGGTGAGGGTCAGGCTTCGGGGAAGGGTTAGGTTTAGGGTTCGGGCTAGGGTTAGGGTTAGGGGACGGGGACGGTTTAGGGTCCAGGTGAGGGTACGACGACGCTTTAGGGGGAGCGTACGTGTGAGGGCGCGGGTGAGTGTCAGCGTACGGGTTAGGATTAGGGGACGGGTGAGGGTCAGGCTTCGGGGAAGGGTTAGGGTCAGGGTTCGGGCTAGGGTTAGGGTTAGGGGACGGGGACGGTTTAGGGTCCAGGTGAGGGTACGACGACGCTTTAGGGGGAGCGTACGTGTGAGGGCGCGGGTGAGTGTCAGCGTACGGGTTAGGATTAGGGGACGGGTGAGGGTCAGGCTTCGGGGAAGGGTTAGGGTTAGGGTTCGGGCTAGGGTTAGGGTTAGGGGACGGGGACGGTTTAGGGTCCAGGTGAGGGTACGACGACGCTTTAGGGGGAGCGTACGTGTGAGGGCGCAGGTGAGTGTCAGCGTACGGGTTAGGATTAGGGGACGGGTGAGGGTCAGGCTTCGGGGAAGGGTTAGGGTTAGGGTTCGGGCTAGGGTTAGGGTTAGGGGACGGGGACGGTTTAGGGTCCAGGTGAGGGTACGACGACGCTTTAGGGGGAGCGTACGTGTGAGGGCGCGGGTGAGTGTCAGCGTACGGGTTAGGATTAGGGGACGGGTGAGGGTCAGGCTTCGGGGAAGGGTTAGGGTTAGGGTTCGGGATAGGGTTAGGGTTAGGGGACGGGGACGGTTTAGGGTCCAGGTGAGGGTACGACGACGCTTTAGGGGGAGCATACGTGTGAGGGCGCGGGTGAGTGTCAGCGTACGGGTTAGGATTAGGGGACGGGTGAGGGTCAGGCTTCGGGGAAGGGTTAGGGTTAGGGTTCGGGCTAGGGTTAGGGTTAGGGGACGGGGACGGTTTAGGGTCCAGGTGAGGGTACGATGACGCTTTAGCGGGAGCGTACGTGTGAGGGCGCGGGTGAGTGTCAGCGTACGGGTTAGGATTAGGGGACGGGTGAGGGTCAGGCTTCGGGGAAGGGTTAGGGTTAGGGTTCAGGCTAGGGTTAGGGTTAGGGGACGGGGACGGTTTAGGGTCCAGGTGAGGGTACGACGACGCTTTAGGGGGAGCGTACGTGTGAGGGCGCGGGTGAGTGTCAGCGTACGGGTTAGGATTAGGGGACGGGTGAGGGTCAGGCTTCGGGAAAGGGTTAGGGTTAGGGTTCGGGCTAGGGTTAGGGTTAGGGGACGGGGACGGTTTAGGGTCCAGGTGAGGGTACGACGACGCTTTAGGGGGAGCGTACGTGTGAGGGCGTGGGTGAGTGTCAGTGTACGGGTTAGGATTAGGGGACGGGTGAGGGTCAGGCTTCGGGGAAGGGTTAGGTTTAGGGTTCGGGCTAGGGTTAGGGTTAGGGGACGGGGACGGTTTAGGGTCCAGGTGAGGGTACGACGACGCTTTAGGGGGAGCGTACGTGTGAGGGCGCGAGTGAGTGTCAGCGTACGGGTTAGGATTAGGGGACGGGTTAGGGTCAGGCTTCGGGGAAGGGTTAGGGTTAGGGCTCGGGATAGGGTTAGGGTTAGGGGACGGGGACGGTTTAGGGTCCAGGTGAGGGTACGACGACGCTTTAGGGGGAGCGAACGTGTGAGGGCGCGGGTGAGTGTCAGCGTACGGGTTAGGATTAGGGGAAGGGTGAGGGTCAGGCTTCGGGGAAGGGTTACGGTTAGGGCTCGGGCTAGGGTTAGGGTTAGGGGACGGGGACGGTTTAGGGTCCAGGTGAGGGTACGACGACGCTTTAGGGGGAGCGTACGTGTGAGGGCGCGGGTGAGTGTCAGCGTACGGGTTAGGATTAGGGGACGGGTGAGGGTCAGGTTTCGGGGAAGGGTTAGGGTTAGGGTTCGGGCTAGGGTTAGGGTTAGGGGACGGGGACGGTTTAGGGTCCAGGTGAGGGTACGACGACGCTTTAGGGGGAGCGTACGTGTGAGGGCGCGGGTGAGTGTCAGCGTACGGGTTAGGAATAGGGGACGGGTGAGGGTCAGGCTTCGGGGAAGGGTTAGGGTTAGGGTTCGGGCTAGGGTTAGGGTTAGGGGACGGGGACGGTTTAGGGTCCAGGTGAGGGTACGACGACGCTTTAGGGGGAGCGTACGTGTGAGGGCTTGGGTGAGTGTCAGCGTACGGGTTAGGATTAAGGGACGGGTGAGGGTCAGGCTTCGGGGAAGGGTTAGGGTTAGGGTTCGGGCTAG
This sequence comes from Orcinus orca, assembly GCF_937001465.1. Taxonomy (NCBI): domain Eukaryota; kingdom Metazoa; phylum Chordata; class Mammalia; order Artiodactyla; family Delphinidae; genus Orcinus; species Orcinus orca. The sequence continues at coordinate 58,022 of NW_026043792.1, forward strand.
GGTTAGGGTTAGGGGACGGGGACGGTTTAGGGTCCAGGTGAGGGTACGATGACGCTTTAGGGGGAGCGTACGTGTGAGGGCGTGGGTGAGTGTCAGCGTACGGGTTAGGATTAAGGGACGGGTGAGGGTCAGGCTTCGGGGAAGAGTTAGGGTTAGGGTTTGGGCTAGGGTTAGGGTTAGGGGACATGGAAGGTTTAGGGTCCAGGTGAGGGTACGACGACGCTTTAGGGGGAGCGTACGTGTGAGGGCGCGGGTGAGTGTCAGCGTACGGGTTAGGATTAGGGGACGGGTGAGGGTCAGGCTTCGGGGAAGCGTTAGGGTTAGGGTTCGGGCTAGGGTTAGGGTTAGGGGACGGGGACGGTTTAGGGTCCAGGTGAGGGTACGACGACGCTTTAGGGGGAGCATACGTGTGAGGGCGCGGGTGAGTGTCAGCGTACGGGTTAGGATTAGGGGACGGGTGAGGGTCAGGCTTCGGGGAAGGGTTAGGGTTAGGGTTCGGGCTAGGGTTAGGGTTAGGGGACGGGGACGGTTTAGGGTCCAGGTGAGGGTACGACGACGCTTTAGGGGGAGCGTACGTGTGAGGGCGCGGGTGAGTGTCAGCGTACAGGTTAGAATTAGGGGACGGGTGAGGGTCAGGCTTCGGGGAAGGGTTAGGGTTAGGGTTCGGGCTAGGGTTAGTGTTAGGGGACGGGGACGGTTTAGGGTCCAGGTGAGGGTACGACGACGCTTTAGGGGGAGCGTACGTGTGAGGGCGCGGGTGAGTGTCAGCGTACGGGTTAGGATTAGGGGACGGGTGAGGGTCAGGCTTCGGGGAAGGGTTAGGTTTAGGGTTCGGGCTAGAGTTAGGGTTAGGGGATGGGGACGGTTTAGGGTCCAGGTGAGGGTACGACGACGGTTTAGGGGGAGCGTACGTGTGAGGGCGCGGGTGAGTGTCAGCGTACGGGTTAGGATTAGGGGACGGGTGAGGGTCAGGCTTCGGGGAAGGGTTAGGATTAGGGTTCGGGCTAGGGTTAGGGTTAGGGGACGGGGACGGTTTAGCGTCCAGGTGAGGGTACGACGACGCTTTAGGGGGAGCGTACGTGTGAGGGCGCGGGTGAGTGTCAGCGTACGGGTTAGGATTAGGGGACGGGTGAGGGTCAGGCTTCGGGGAAGGGTTAGGATTAGGGTTCGGGCTAGGGTTAGGGTTATGGGACGGGGACGGTTTAGGGTCCAGGTGAGGGTACGACGACGCTTTAGGGGGAAAGTACGTGTGAGGGCGCGGGTGAGTGTCAGCGTACGGGTTAGGATTAGGGGACGGGTGAGGGTCAGGCTTCGGGGAAGGGTTAGGTTTAGGGTTCGGGCTAGGGTTAGGGTTAGGGGACGGGGACGGTTTAGGGTCCAGGTGAGGGTACGACGACGCTTTAGGGGGAGCGTACGTGTGAGGGCGCGGGTGAGTGTCAGCGTACGGGTTAGGATTAGGGGACGGGTGAGGGTCAGGCTTCGGGGAAGGGTTAGGGTCAGGGTTCGGGCTAGGGTTAGGGTTAGGGGAAGGGGACGGTTTAGGGTCCAGGTGAGGGTACGACGACGCTTTAGGGGGAGCGTACGTGTGAGGGCGCGGGTGAGTGTCAGCGTACGGGTTAGGATTAGGGGACGGGTGAGGGTCAGGCTTCGGGGAAGGGTTAGGGTTAGGGTTCGGGCTAGGGTTAGGGTTAGGGGACGGGGACGGTTTAGGGTCCAGGTGAGGGTACGACGACGCTTTAGGGGGAGCGTACGTGTGAGGGCGCAGGTGAGTGTCAGCGTACGGGTTAGGATTAGGGGACGGGTGAGGGTCAGGCTTCGGGGAAGTGTTAGGGTTAGGGTTCGGGCTAGGGTTAGGGTTAGGGGACGTGGACGGTTTAGGGTCCAGGTGAGGGTACGACGACGCTTTAGCGGGAGCGTACGTGTGAGGGCGCGGGTGAGTGTCAGCGTACGGGTTAGGATTAGGGGACGGGTGAGGGTCAGGCTTCGGGGAAGGGTTAGGGTTAGGGTTCGGGCTAGGGTTAGGGTTAGGGGACGGGGACGGTTTAGGGTCCAGGTGAGGGTACGACGACGCTTTAGGGGGAGCGTACGTGTGAGGGCGCGGGTGAGTGTCAGCGTACGGGTTAGGATTAGGGGACGGGTGAGGGTCAGGCTTCAGGGAAGGGTTAGGGTTAGGGTTCGGGCTAGGGTTAGGGTTAGGGGACGGGGACGGTTTAGGGTCCAGGTGAGGGTACGACGACGCTTTAGGGGGAGCGTACGTGTGAGGGCGCGGGTGAGTGTCAGCGTACGGGTTAGGATTAGGGGACGGGTGAGGGTCAGGCTTCGGGGAAGTGTTAGGTTTAGGGTTCGGGCTAGGGTTAGGGTTAGGGGACGGGGACGGTTTAGGGTCCAGGTGAGGGTACGACGACGCTTTAGGGGGAGCGTACGTGTGAGGGCGCGAGTGAGTGTCAGCGTACGGGTTAGGATTAGGGGACGGGTTAGGGTCAGGCTTCGGGGAAGGGTTAGGGTTAGGGCTCGGGATAGGGTTAGGTTTAGGGGACGGGGACGGTTTAGGGTCCAGGTGAGGGTACGACGACGCTTTAGGGGGAGCGAACGTGTGAGGGCGCGGGTGAGTGTCAGCGTACGGGTTAGGATTAGGGGACGGGTTAGGGTCAGGCTTCGGGGAAGGGTTAGGGTTAGGGCTCGGGATAGGGTTAGGTTTAGGGGACGGGGACGGTTTAGGGTCCAGGTGAGGGTACGACGACGCTTTAGGGGGAGCGAACGTGTGAGGGCGCGGGTGAGTGTCAGCGTACGGGTTAGGATTAGGGGAAGGGTGAGGGTCAGGCTTCGGGGAAGGGTTACGGTTAGGGCTCGGGCTAGGGTTAGGGTTAGGGGACGGGGACGGTTTAGGGTCCAGGTGAGGGTACGACGACGCTTTAGGGGGAGCGTACGTGTGAGGGCGCGGGTGAGTGTCAGCGTACGGGTTAGGATTAGGGGACGGGTGAGGGTCAGGTTTCGGGGAAGGGTTAGGGTTAGGGTTCGGGCTAGGGTTAGGGTTAGGGGACGGGGACGGTTTAGGGTCCAGGTGAGGGTACGACGACGCTTTAGGGGGAGCGTACGTGTGAGGGCGCGGGTGAGTGTCAGCGTACGGGTTAGGAATAGGGGACGGGTGAGGGTCAGGCTTCGGGGAAGGGTTAGGGTTAGGGTGCGGGCTAGGGTTAGGGTTAGGGGACGGGGACGGTTTAGGGTCCAGGTGAGGGTACGACGACGCTTTAGGGGGAGCGTACGTGTGAGGGCGTGGGTGAGTGTCAGCGTACGGGTTAGGATTAAGGGACGGGTGAGGGTCAGGCTTCGGGGAAGAGTTAGGGTTAGGGTTTGGGCTAGGGTTAGGGTTAGGGGACATGGAAGGTTTAGGGTCCAGGTGAGGGTACGACGACGCTTTAGGGGGAGCGTACGTGTGAGGGCGCAGGTGAGTGTCAGCGTACGGGTTAGGATTAGGGGACGGGTGAGGGTCAGGCTTCGGGGAAGCGTTAGGGTTAGGGTTTGGGCTAGGGTTAGGGTTAGGGGACGGGGACGGTTTAGGGTCCAGGTGAGGGTACGACGACGCTTTAGGGGGAGCATACGTGTGAGGGCGCGGGTGAGTGTCAGCGTACGGGTTAGGATTAGGGGACGGGTGAGGGTCAGGCTTCGGGGAAGGGTTAGGGTTAGGGTTCGGGCTAGGGTTAGGGTTAGGGGACGGGGGACGGTTTAGGGTCCAGGTGAGGGTACGACGACGCTTTAGGGGGAGCGTACGTGTGAGGGCGCGGGTGAGTGTCAGCGTACGGGTTAGAATTAGGGGACGGGGTGAGGGTCAGGCTTCGGGGAAGGGTTAGGGTTAGGGTTCGGGCTAGGGTTAGGGTTAGGGGACGGGGACGGTTTAGCGTCCAGGTGAGGGTACGACGACGCTTTAGGGGGAGCGTACGTGTGAGGGCGCGGGTGAGTGTCAGCGTACGGGTTTAGGATTAGGGGACGGGTGAGGGTCAGGCTTCGGGGAAGGGTTAGGGTTAGGGTTCGGGCTAGGGTTAGGGTTATGGGACGGGGACGGTTTAGGGTCCAGGTGAGGGTACGACGACGCTTTAGGGGGAACGTACGTGTGAGGGCGTGGGGGAGTGTCAGCGTACGGGTTAGGATTAGGGGACGGGTGAGGGTCAGGCTTCGGGGAAGGGTTAGGTTTAGGGTTCGGGCTAGGGTTAGGGTTAGGGGACGGGGACGGTTTAGGGTCCAGGTGAGGGTACGACGACGCTTTAGGGGGAGCGTACGTGTGAGGGCGCGGGTGAGTGTCAGCGTACGGGTTAGGATTAGGGGACGGGTGAGGGTCAGGCTTCGGGGAAGGGTTAGGGTCAGGGTTCGGGCTAGGGTTAGGGTTAGGGGACGGGGACGGTTTAGGGTCCAGGTGAGGGTACGACGACGCTTTAGGGGGAGCGTACGTGTGAGGGCGCGGGTGAGTGTCAGCGTACGGGTTAGGATTAGGGGACGGGTGAGGGTCAGGCTTCGGGGAAGGGTTAGGGTTAGGGTTCGGGCTAGGGTTAGGGTTAGGGGACGGGGACGGTTTAGGGTCCAGGTGAGGGTACGACGACGCTTTAGGGGGAGCGTACGTGTGAGGGCGCAGGTGAGTGTCAGCGTACGGGTTAGGATTAGGGGACGGGTGAGGGTCAGGCTTCGGGGAAGGGTTACGGTTAGGGCTCGGGCTAGGGTTAGGGTTAGGGGACGGGGACGGTTTAGGGTCCAGGTGAGGGTACGACGACGCTTTAGGGGGGAGCGTACGTGTGAGGGCGCGGGTGAGTGTCAGCGTACGGGTTAGGATTAGGGGACGGGTGAGGGTCAGGTTTCGGAGAAGGGTTAGGGTTAGCGTTGGGGCTAGGGTTAGGGTTATGGGACGGGGACGGTTTAGGGTCCAGGTGAGGGTACGACGACGCTTTAGGGGGAACGTACGTGTGAGGGCGCGGGTGAGTGTCAGCGTACGGGTTAGGATTAGGGGACGGGTGAGGGTCAGGCTTCGGGGAAGGGTTAGGTTTAGGGTTCGGGCTAGGGTTAGGGTTAGGGGACGGGGACGGTTTAGGGTCCAGGTGAGGGTACGACGACGCTTTAGGGGGAGCGTACGTGTGAGGGCGCAGGTGAGTGTCAGCGTACGGGTTAGGATTAGGGGACGGGTGAGGGTCAGGCTTCGGGGAAGGGTTAGGGTCAGGGTTCGGGCTAGGGTTAGGGTTAGGGGGACGGGGACGGTTTAGGGTCCAGGTGAGGGTACGACGACGCTTTAGGGGGAGCGTACGTGTGAGGGCGCGGGTGAGTGTCAGCGTACGGGTTAGGATTAGGGGACGGGTGAGGGTCAGGCTTCGGGGAAGGGTTAGGGTTAGGGTTCGGGCTAGGGTTAGGGTTAGGGGACGGGGACGGTTTAGGTCCAGGTGAGGGTACGACGACGCTTTAGGGGGAGCGTACGTGTGAGGGCGCAGGTGAGTGTCAGCGTACGGGTTAGGATTAGGGGACGGGTGAGGGTCAGGCTTCGGGGAAGGGTTAGGGTTAGGGTTCGGGCTAGGGTTAGGGTTAGGGGACGGGGACGGTTTAGGTTCCAGGTGAGGGTACGACGACGCTTTAGGGGGAGCGTACGTGTGAGGGCGCGGGGTGAGTGTCAGCGTACGGGTTAGGATTAGGGGACGGGTGAGGGTCAGGCTTCGGGGAAGGGTTAGGGTTAGGGTTCGGGCTAGGGTTAGGGTTAGGGGACGTGGACGGTTTAGGGTCCAGGTGAGGGTACGACGACGCTTTAGGGGGAGCGTACGTGTGAGGGCGCGGGTGAGTGTCAGCGTACGGGTTAGGATTAGGGGACGGGTGAGGGTCAGGCTTCGGGGAAGGGTTACGGTTAGGGCTCGGGCTAGGGTTAGGGTTAGGGGACGGGGACGGTTTAGGGTCCAGGTGAGGGTACGACGACGCTTTAGGGGGAGCGTACGTGTGAGGGCGCGGGTGAGTGTCAGCGTACGGGTTAGGATTAGGGGACGGGTGAGGGTCAGGTTTCGGAGAAGGGTTAGGGTTAGCGTTGGGGCTAGGGTTAGGGTTATGGGACGGGGACGGTTTAGGGTCCAGGTGAGGGTACGACGACGCTTTAGGGGGAACGTACGTGTGAGGGCGCGGGTGAGTGTCAGCGTACGGGTTAGGATTAGGGGACGGGTGAGGGTCAGGCTTCGGGGAAGGGTTAGGTTTAGGGTTCGGGCTAGGGTTAGGGTTAGGGGACGGGGACGGTTTAGGGTCAAGGTGAGGGTACGACGACGCTTTAGGGGGAGCGTACGTGTGAGGGCGCGGGTGAGTGTCAGCGTACGGGTTAGGATTAGGGGACGGGTGAGGGTCAGGCTTCGGGGAAGGGTTAGGGTCAGGGTTCGGGCTAGGGTTAGGGTTAGGGGACGGGGACGGTTTAGGGTCCAGGTGAGGGTACGACGACGCTTTAGGGGGAGCGTACGTGTGAGGGCGCGGGGTGAGTGTCAGCGTACGGGTTAGGATTAGGGGACGGGTGAGGGTCAGGCTTCGGGGAAGGGTTAGGGTTAGGGTTCGGGCTAGGGTTAGGGTTAGGGGACGTGGACGGTTTAGGGTCCAGGTGAGGGTACGACGACGCTTTAGGGGGAGCGTACGTGTGAGGGCGCGGGTGAGTGTCAGCGTACGGGTTAGGATTAGGGGACGGGTGAGGGTCAGGCTTCGGGGAAGGGTTACGGTTAGGGCTCGGGCTAGGGTTAGGGTTAGGGGACGGGGACGGTTTAGGGTCCAGGTGAGGGTACGACGACGCTTTAGGGGGAGCGTACGTGTGAGGGCGCGGGTGAGTGTCAGCGTACGGGTTAGGATTAGGGGACGGGTGAGGGTCAGGTTTCGGAGAAGGGTTAGGGTTAGCGTTGGGGCTAGGGTTAGGGTTATGGGACGGGGACGGTTTAGGGTCCAGGTGAGGGTACGACGACGCTTTAGGGGGAACGTACGTGTGAGGGCGCGGGTGAGTGTCAGCGTACGGGTTAGGATTAGGGGACGGGTGAGGGTCAGGCTTCGGGGAAGGGTTAGGTTTAGGGTTCGGGCTAGGGTTAGGGTTAGGGGACGGGGACGGTTTAGGGTCCAGGTGAGGGTACGACGACGCTTTAGGGGGAGCGTACGTGTGAGGGCGCGGGTGAGTGTCAGCGTACGGGTTAGGATTAGGGGACGGGTGAGGGTCAGGCTTCGGGGAAGGGTTAGGGTCAGGGTTCGGGCTAGGGTTAGGGTTAGGGGACGGGGACGGTTTAGGGTCCAGGTGAGGGTACGACGACGCTTTAGGGGGAGCGTACGTGTGAGGGCGCGGGTGAGTGTCAGCGTACGGGTTAGGATTAGGGGACGGGTGAGGGTCAGGCTTCGGGGAAGGGTTAGGGTTAGGGTTCGGGCTAGGGTTAGGGTTAGGGGACGGGGACGGTTTAGGGTCCAGGTGAGGGTACGACGACGGTTTAGGGGAGCGTACGTGTGAGGGCGCAGGTGAGTGTCAGCGTACGGGTTAGGATTAGGGGACGGGTGAGGGTCAGGCTTCGGGGAAGGGTTAGGGTTAGGGTTCGGGCTAGGGTTAGGGTTACGGGACGGGGACGGTTTAGGGTCCAGGTGAGGGTACGACGACGCTTTAGGGGGAGCGTACGTGTGAGGGCGCGGGTGAGTGTCAGCGTACGGGTTAGGATTAGGGGACGGGTGAGGGTCAGGCTTCGGGGAAGGGTTAGGGTTAGGGTTCGGGATAGGGTTAGGGTTAGGGGACGGGGACGGTTTAGGGTCCAGGTGAGGGTACGACGATGACGCTTTTAGGGGGAGCGTACGTGTGAGGGCGCAGGTGAGTGTCAGCGTACGGGTTAGGATTAGGGGACGGGTGAGGGTCAGGCTTCGGGGAAGGGTTAGGGTTAGGGCTCGGGCTAGGGTTAGGGTTAGGGGACGGGGACGGCTTAGGGTCCAGGTGAGGGTACGACGACGCTTTAGGGGGAGCGTACGTGTGAGGGCGCGGGTGAGTGTCAGCGTACGGGTTAGGATTAGGGGACGGGTGAGGGTCAGGCTTCGGGGAAGGGTTAGGGTTAGGGCTCGGGCTAGGGTTAGGGTTAGGGGACGGGGACGGTTTAGGGTCCAGGTGAGGGTACGACGACGCTTTAGGGGGAGCGTACGTGTGAGGGCGCGGGTGAGTGTCAGCGTACGGGTTAGGATTAGGGGACGGGTGAGGGTCAGGCTTCGGGGAAGGGTTAGGGTTAGGGCTCGGGCTAGGGTTAGGGTTAGGGGACGGGGACGGTTTAGGGTCCAGGTGAGGGTACGACGACGCTTTAGGGGGAGCGTACGTGTGAGGGCGCGGGTGAGTGTCAGCGTACAGGTTAGGATTAGGGGAAGGGTGAGGGTCAGGCTTCGGGGAAGGGTTAGGGTTAGGGCTCGGGCTAGGGTTAGGGTTAGGGGACGGGGACGGTTTAGGGTCCAGGTGAGGGTACGACGACGCTTTAGGGGGAGCGTACGTGTGAGGGCGCGGGTGAGTGTCAGCGTACGGGTTAGGATTAGGGGACGGGTGAGGGTCAGGCTTCGGGAAGGGTTAGGGTTAGGGCTCGGGCTAGGGTTAGGGTTAGGGGACGGGGACGGTTTAGGGTCCAGGTGAGGGTACGACGACGCTTTAGGGGGAGCGTACGTGTGAGGGCGCGGGTGAGTGTCAGCGTACGGTTTAGGATTAGGGAACGGGTGAGGGTCAGGCTTCGGGGAAGGGTTAGGGTTAGGGTTCGGGCTAGGGTTAGGGTTAGGGGATGGGGACGGTTTAGGGTCCAGGTGAGGGTACTATGACGCTTTAGGGGGAGCGTACGTGTGAGGGCGCGGGTGAGTGTTAGCGTACGGGTTAGGATTAGGGGACGGGTGAGGGTCAGGCTTCGGGGAAGGGTTAGGGTTAGGGCTCGGGCTAGGGTTAGGGTTAGGGGATGGGGACGGTTTAGGGTCCAGGTGAGGGTACGACGACGCTTTAGGGGGAGTGTACGTGTGAGGGCGCGGGTGAGTGTCAGCGTACGGGTTAGGATTAGGGGACGGGTGAGGGTCAGGCTTCAGGGAAGGGTTAGGGTTAGGGCTCGGGCTAGGGTTAGGGTTAGGGGACGGGGACGGTTTAGGGTCCAGGTGAGGGTACAACGACGCTTTAGGGGGAGCGTACGTGTGAGGGCGCGGGTGAGTGTCAGCGTACGGGTTAGGATTAGGGGACGCGTGAGGGTCAGGTTTCGGGGAAGGGTTAGGGTTAGGGCTCGGGCTAGGGTTAGGGTTAGGGGACGGGGACGGTTTAGGGTCCAGGTGAGGGTACGACGACGCTTTAGGGGGAGCGTACGTGTGAGGGCGTGTGTGAGTGTCAGCGTACGGGTTAGGATTAGGGGACGGGTGAGGGTCAGGCTTCGGGGAAGGGTTAGGGTTAGGGCTCGGGCTAGGGTTAGGGTTAGGGGACGGGGACGGTTTAGGGTCCAGGTGAGGGTACGACGACGCTTTAGGGGGAGCGTACGTGTGAGGGCGCGGGTGAGTGTCAGCGTACGGGTTAGGATTAGGGGACGGGTGAGGGTCAGGCTTCGGGGAAGGGTTAGGGTTAGGGCTCGGGCTAGGGTTAGGGTTAGGGGACGGGGACGGTTTAGGGTCCAGGTGAGGGTACGACGACGCTTTAGGGGGAGCGTACGTGTGAGGGCGCGGGTGAGTGTCAGCGTACGGGTTAGGATTAGGGGAAGGGTGAGGGTCAGGCTTCGGGGAAGGGTTAGGGTTAGGGCTCGGGCTAGGGTTAGGGTTAGGGGACGGGGACGGTTTAGGGTCCAGGTGAGGGTACGACGACGCTTTAGGGGGAGCGTACGTGTGAGGGCGCGGGTGAGTGTCAGCGTACGGGTTAGGATTAGGGGACGGGTGAGGGTCAGGCTTCGGGGAAGGGTTAGGGTTAGGGTTCGGGCTAGGGTTAGGGTTAGGGTACGGGGACGGTTTAGGGTCCAGGTGAGGGTACGACGACGCTTTAGGGGGAGCGTACGTGTGAGGGCGCGGGGTGAGTGTCAGCGTACGGGTTAGGATTAGGGGACGGGTGAGGGTCAGGCTTCGTGGAAGGGTTAGGGTTAGGGTTCGGGCTAGGGTTAGGGTTAGGGGACGGGGACGGTTTAGGGTCCAGGTGAGGGTACGACAACACTTTAGGGGGAGCGTACGTGTGAGGGCGCGGGTGAGTGTCAGCGTACGGTTTAGGATTAGGGAACGGGTGAGGGTCAGGCTTCGGGGAAGGGTTAGGGTTAGGGTTCGGGCTAGGGTTAGGGTTAGGGGATGGGGACGGTTTAGGGTCCAGGTGTGGGTACGACGACGCTTTAGGGGGAGCGTACGTGTGAGAGCGCGGGTGAGTGTCAGCGTACGGGTTAGGATTAGGGGGACGGGTGAGGGTCAGGCTTCGGGGAAGGGTTAGGGTTAGGGCTCGGGCTAGGGTTAGGGTTAGGGGACGGGGACGGTTTAGGGTCCAGGTGAGGGTACGACGACGCTTTAGGGGGAGTGTACGTGTGAGGGCGCGGGTGAGTGTCAGCGTACGGGTTAGGATTAGGGGACGGGTGAGGGTCAGGCTTCGGGGAAGGGTTAGGGTTAGGGCTCGGGCTAGGGTTAGGGTTAGGGGATGGGGACGGTTTAGGGTCCAGGTGAGGGTACGACGACGCTTTAGGGGGAGCGTACGTGTGAGGGCGCGGGTGAGTGTCAGCGTACGGGTTAGGATTAGGGGACGGGTGAGGGTCAGGCTTCGGGGAAGGGTTAGGGTTAGGTCTCGTGCTAGGGTTAGGGTTAGGGGACGGGGACGGTTTAGGGTCCAGGTGAGGGTACGACGACGATTTAGGGGGAGCGTACGTGTGAGGGCGCGGGGTGAGTGTCAGCGTACGGGTTAGGATTAGGGGCGGGTGAGGGTCAGGCTTCGGGGAAGGGTTAGGGTTAGGGCTCGGGCTAGGGTTAGGGTTAGGGGACGGGGACGGTTTAGGGTCCAGGTGAGGGTACGACGACGCTTTAGGGGGAGCGTACGTGTGAGGGCGCGGGTGAGTGTCAGCGTACGGGTTAGGATTAGGGGACGGGTGAGGGTCAGGCTTCGGGGAAGGGTTAGGGTTAGGGCTCGGGCTAGGGTTAGGGTTAGGGGACGGGGACGGTTTAGGGTCCAGTGAGGGTACGACGACGCTTTAGGGGGAGCGTACGTGTGAGGGCGCGTGTGAGTGTCAGCGTACGGGTTAGGATTAGGGGACGGGTGAGGGTCAGGCTTCGGGGAAGGGTTAAGGTTAGGGCTCGGGCTAGGGTTAGGGTTAGGGGACGGGGACGGTTTAGGGTCCAGGTGAGGGTACGACGACGCTTTAGGGGGAGCGTACGTGTGAGGGCGCGGGTGAGTGTCAGCGTACGGGTTAGGATTAGGGGACGGGTGAGGGTCAGGCTTCGGGGAAGGGTTAGGGTTAGGGCTCGGGCTAGGGTTAGGGTTAGGGGACGGGGGACGGTTTAGGGTCCAGGTGAGGGTACGACGACGCTTTAGGGGGAGCGTACATGTGAGGGCGTGGGTGAGTGTCAGCGTACGGGTTAGGATTAGGGGACTGGTGAGGGTCAGGCTTCGGGGAAGGGTTAGGGTTAGGGCTCGGGCTAGGGTTAGGGTTAGGGGACGGGGACGGTTTAGGGTCCAGGTGAGGGTACGACGACACTTTAGGGGGAGCGTACGTGTCAGGGCGCAGGTGAGTGTCAGCGTACGGGTTAGGATTAGGGGAAGGGTGAGGGTCAGGCTTCGGGGAAGGGTTAGGGTTAGGGCTCGGGCTAGGGTTAGGGTTAGGGGACGGGGACGGTTTAGGGTCCAGGTGAGGGTACGACGACGCTTTAGGGGGAGCGTACGTGTGAGGGCGCGGGTGAGTGTCAGCGTACGGGTTAGGATTAGGGGACGGGTGAGGGTCAGGCTTCGGGGAAGGGTTAGGTTTAGGGTTCGGGCTAGGGTTAGGGTTAGGGGACGGGGACGGTTTAGGGTCCAGGTGAGGGTACGACGACGCTTTAGGGGGAGCGTACGTGTGAGGGCGCGGGTGAGTGTCAGGGTACGGGTTAGGATTAGGGAACGGGTGAGGGTCAGGCTTCGGGGAAGGGTTAGGGTTAGGGTTCGGGCTAGGGTTAGGGTTAGGGGACGGGGACGGTTTAGGGTCCAGGTGAGGGTACGACGACGCTTTAGGGGAGCGTACGTGTGAGGGCACGGGTGAGTGTCAGCGTACGGTTTAGGATTAGGGAACGGGTGAGGGTCAGGCTTCGGGAAGGGTTAGGGTTAGGGTTCGGGCTAGGGTTAGGGTTAGGGGATGGGGACGGTTTAGGGTCCAGGTGAGGGTACGACGACGCTTTAGGGGGAGCGTACGTGTGAGGGCGCGGGTGAGTGTCAGCGTACGGGTTAGGATTAGGGGACGGGTGAGGGTCAGGCTTCGGGGAAGGGTTAGGGTTAGGGCTCGGGCTAGGGTTAGGGTTAGGGGACCGGGACGGTTTAGGGTCCAGGTGAGGGTACGACGACGCTTTAGGGGTAGTGTACGTGTTAGGGCGCGGGTGAGTGTCAGCGTACGGGTTAGGATTAGGGGACGGGTGAGGGTCAGGCTTCGGGGAAGGGTTAGGGTTAGGGCTCGGGCTAGGGTTAGGGTTAGGGGACGGGGACGGTTTAGGGTCCAGGTGAGGGTACGACGACGCTTTAGGGGGAGCGTACGTGTGAGGGCGCGTGTGAGTGTCAGCGTACGGGTTAGGATTAGGGGACGGGTGAGGGTCAGGCTTCGGGGAAGAGTTAGGGTTAGGTCTCGGGCTAGGGTTAGGGTTAGGGGACGGGGACGGTTTAGGGTCCAGGTGAGGGTACGACGACGCTTTAGGGGGAGCGTACGTGTGAGGGCGCGGGTGAGTGTTAGCGTACGGGTTAGGATTAGGGGACGGGTGAGGGTCAGGCTTCGGGGAAGGGTTAGGGTTAGGGCTCGGGCTAGGGTTAGGGTTAGGGGACGGGGACGGTTTAGGGTCCAGGTGAGGGTACGACGACGCTTTAGGGGGAGCGTACGTGTGAGGGCGCGAGTGAGTGTCAGCGTACAGGTTAGGATTAGGGGAAGGGTGAGGGTCAGGCTTCGGGGAAGGGTTAGGGTTAGGGCTCGGGCTAGGGTTAGGGTTAGGGGACGGGGACGGTTTAGGGTCCAGGTGAGGGTACGACGACGCTTTAGGGGGAGCGTACGTGTGAGGGCGCGGGTGAGTGTCAGCGTACGGGTTAGGATTAGGGGACGGGTGAGGGTCAGGCTTCGGGGAAGGGTTAGGGTTAGGGCTCGGGCTAGGGTTAGGGTTAGGGGACGGGGACGGTTTAGGGTCCAGGTGAGGGTACGACGACGCTTTAGGGGGAGCGTACGTGTGAGGGCGCGGGTGAGTGTCAGCGTACGGGTTAGGATTAGGGGACGGGTGAGGGTCAGGCTTCGGGGAAGGGTTAGGGTTAGGGCTCGGGCTAGGGTTAGGGTTAGGGGACGGGGACGGTTTAGGGTCCAGTGAGGGTACGACGACGCTTTAGGGGGAGCGTACGTGTGAGGGCGCGGGTGAGTGTCAGCGTACGGGTTAGGATTAGGGGACGGGTGAGGGTCAGGCTTCGGGGAAGGGTTAGGGTTAGGGCTCGGGCTAGGGTTAGGGTTAGGGGACGGGGACGGTTTAGGGTCCAGGTGAGGGTACGACGACGCTTTAGGGGGAGCGTACGTGTGAGGGCGCGGGTGAGTGTCAGCGTACAGGTTAGGATTAGGGGAAGGGTGAGGGTCAGGCTTCGGGGAAGGGTTAGGGTTAGGGCTCGGGCTAGGGTTAGGGTTAGGGGACGGGGACGGTTTAGGGTCCAGGTGAGGGTACGACGACGCTTTAGGGGGAGCGTACGTGTGAGGGCGCGGGTGAGTGTCAGCGTACGGGTTAGGATTAGGGGACGGGTGAGGGTCAGGCTTCGGGGAAGGGTTAGGGTTAGGGCTCCGGCTAGGGTTAGGGTTAGGGGACGGGGACGGTTTAGGGTCCAGGTGAGGGTACGACGACGCTTTAGGGGGAGCGTACGTGTGAGGGCGCGGGTGAGTGTCAGCGTACGGGTTAGGATTAGGGGACGGGTGAGGGTCAGGCTTCGGGGAAGGGTTAGGGTTAGGGCTCGGGCTAGGGTTAGGGTTAGGGGACGGGGACGGTTTAGGGTCCAGTGAGGGTACGACGACGCTTTAGGGGGAGCGTACGTGTGAGGGCGCGGGTGAGTGTCAGCGTACGGGTTAGGATTAGGGGACGGGTGAGGGTCAGGCTTCGGGGAAGGGTTAGGGTTAGGGCTCGGGCTAGGGTTAGGGTTAGGGGACGGGGACGGTTTAGGGTCCAGGTGAGGGTACGACGACGCTTTAGGGGGAGCGTACGTGTGAGGGCGCGGGTGAGTGTCAGCGTACGGGTTAGGATTAGGGGACGGGTGAGGGTCAGGCTTCGGGGAAGGGTTAGGGTTAGGGCTCGGGCTAGGGTTAGGGTTAGGGGACGGGGACGGTTTAGGGTCCAGGTGAGGGTACGACGACGCTTTAGGGGGAGCGTACATGTGAGGGAGTGGGTGAGTGTCAGCGTACGGGTTAGGATTAGGGGACGGGTGAGGGTCAGGCTTCGGGGAAGGGTTAGGGTTAGGGCTCGGGCTAGGGTTAGGGTTAGGGGATGGGGACGGTTTAGGGTCCAGGTGAGGGTACGACGACGCTTTAGGGGGAGCGTACGTGTGAGGGCACGGGTGAGTGTCAGCGTACGGGTTAGGATTAGGGGAAGGGTGAGGGTCAGGCTTCGGGGAAGGGTTAGGGTTAGGGCTCGGGCTAGGGTTAGGGTTAGGGGACGGGGACGGTTTAGGGTCCAGGTGAGGGTACGACGACGCTTTAGGGGGAGCGTACGTGTGAGGGCGCGGGTGAGTGTCAGCGTACGGGTTAGGATTAGGGGACGGGTGAGGGTCAGGCTTCGGGGAAGGGTTAGGGTTAGGGTTCGGGCTAGGGTTAGGGTTAGGGGACGGGGACGGTTTAGGGTCCAGGTGAGGGTACGACGACGCTTTAGGGGGAGCGTACGTGTGAGGGCGCGGGTGAGTGTCAGCGTACGGGTTAGGATTAGGGGACGGGTGAGGGTCAGGCTTCGGGGAAGGGTTAGGGTTAGGGTTCGGGCTAGGGTTAGGGTTAGGGGACGGGGACGGTTTAGGGTCCAGGTGAGGGTACGACGACGCTTTAGGGGGAGCGTACGTGTGAGGGCGCGGGTGAGTGTCAGCGTACGGGTTAGGATTAGGGGACGGGTGAGGGTCAGGCTTCGGGGAAGGGTTAGGGTTAGGGTTCGGGCTAGGGTTAGGGTTAGGGGACGGGGACGGTTTAGGGTCCAGGTGAGGGTACGACGACGCTTTAGGGGGAGCGTACGTGTGAGGGCGCGGGTGAGTGTCAGCGTACGGGTTAGGATTAGGGGACGGGTGAGGGTCAGGCTTCGGGGAAGGGTTAGGGTTAGGGTTCGGGCTAGGGTTAGGGTTAGGGGATGGGGACGGTTTAGGGTCCAGGTGTGGGTACGACGACGCTTTAGGGGGAGCGTACGTGTGAGGGCGCGGGTGAGTGTCAGCGTACGGGTTAGGATTAGGGGACGGGTGAGGGTCAGGCTTCGGGGAAGGGTTAGGGTTAGGGCTCGGGCTAGGGTTAGGGTTAGGGGACGGGGACGGTTTAGGGTCCAGGTGAGGGTACGACGACGCTTTAGGGGGAGTGTACGTGTGAGGGCGCGGGTGAGTGTCAGCGTACGGGTTAGGATTAGGGGACGGGTGAGGGTCAGGCTTCGGGGAAGGGTTAGGGTTAGGGCTCGGGCTAGGGTTAGGGTTAGGGGATGGGGACGGTTTAGGGTCCAGGTGAGGGTACGACGACGCTTTAGGGGGAGCGTACGTGTGAGGGCGCGGGTGAGTGTCAGCGTACGGGTTAGGATTAGGGGACGGGTGAGGGTCAGGCTTCGGGGAAGGGTTAGGGTTAGGTCTCGTGCTAGGGTTAGGGTTAGGGGACGGGGACGGTTTAGGGTCCAGGTGAGGGTACGACGACGATTTAGGGGGAGCGTAACGTGTGAGGGCGCGGGTGAGTGTCAGCGTACGGGTTAGGATTAGGGGACGGGTGAGGGTCAGGCTTCGGGGAAGGGTTAGGGTTAGGGCTCGGGCTAGGGTTAGGGTTAGGGGACGGGACGGTTTAGGGTCCAGGTGAGGGTACGACGACGCTTTAGGGGGAGCGTACGTGTGAGGGCGCGGGTGAGTGTCAGCGTACGGGTTAGGATTAGGGGACGGGTGAGGGTCAGGCTTCGGGGAAGGGTTAGGGTTAGGGCTCGGGCTAGGGTTAGGGTTAGGGGACGGGGACGGTTTAGGGTCCAGGTGAGGGTACGACGACGCTTTAGGGGGAGCGTACGTGTGAGGGCGCGGGTGAGTGTCAGCGTACGGGTTAGGATTAGGGGACGGGTGAGGGTCAGGCTTCGGGGAAGGGTTAGGGTTAGGGCTCGGGCTAGGGTTAGGGTTAGGGGACGGGGACGGTTTAGGGTCCAGTGAGGGTACGACGACGCTTTAGGGGGAGCGTACGTGTGAGGGCGCGGGTGAGTGTCAGCGTACGGGTTAGGATTAGGGGACGGGTGAGGGTCAGGCTTCGGGGAAGGGTTAGGGTTAGGGCTCGGGCTAGGGTTAGGGTTAGGGGACGGGGACGGTTTAGGGTCCAGGTGAGGGTACGACGACGCTTTAGGGGGAGCGTACGTGTGAGGGCGCGGGTGAGTGTCAGCGTACGGGTTAGGATTAGGGGACGGGTGAGGGTCAGGCTTCGGGAAGGGTTAGGGTTAGGGCTCGGGCTAGGGTTAGGGTTAGGGGACGGGGACGGTTTAGGGTCCAGGTGAGGGTACGACGACGCTTTAGGGGGAGCGTACATGTGAGGGCGTGGGTGAGTGTCAGCGTACGGGTTAGGATTAGGGGACGGGTGAGGGTCAGGCTTCGGGGAAGGGTTAGGGTTAGGGCTCGGGCTAGGGTTAGGGTTAGGGGACGGGGACGGTTTAGGGTCCAGGTGAGGGTACGACGACACTTTAGGGGGAGCGTACGTGTCAGGGCGCAGGTGAGTGTCAGCGTACGGGTTAGGATTAGGGGAAGGGTGAGGGTCAGGCTTCGGGGAAGGGTTAGGGTTAGGGCTCGGGCTAGGGTTAGGGTTAGGGGACGGGGACGGTTTAGGGTCCAGGTGAGGGTACGACGACGCTTTAGGGGGAGCGTACGTGTGAGGGCGCGGGTGAGTGTCAGCGTACGGGTTAGGATTAGGGGACGGGTGAGGGTCAGGCTTCGGGGAAGGGTTAGGGTTAGGGTTCGGGCTAGGGTTAGGGTTAGGGGACGGGGACGGTTTAGGGTCCAGGTGAGGGTACGACGACGCTTTAGGGGGAGCGTACGTGTGAGGGCGCGGGTGAGTGTCAGGGTACGGGTTAGGATTAGGGAACGGGTGAGGGTCAGGCTTCGGGGAAGGGTTAGGGTTAGGGTTCGGGCTAGGGTTAGGGTTAGGGGACGGGGACGGTTTAGGGTCCAGGTGAGGGTACGACGACGCTTTAGGGGGAGCGTACGTGTGAGGGCGCGGGTGAGTGTCAGCGTACGGTTTAGGATTAGGGAACGGGTGAGGGTCAGGCTTCGGGAAGGGTTAGGGTTAGGGTTCGGGCTAGGGTTAGGGTTAGGGGATGGGGACGGTTTAGGGTCCAGGTGAGGGTACGACGACGCTTTAGGGGGAGCGTACGTGTGAGGGCGCGGGTGAGTGTCAGCGTACGGGTTAGGATTAGGGGACGGGTGAGGGTCAGGCTTCGGGGAAGGGTTAGGGTTAGGGCTCAGGCTAGGGTTAGGGTTAGGGGACCGGGACGGTTTAGGGTCCAGGTGAGGGTACGACGACGCTTTAGGGGTAGTGTACGTGTTAGGGCGCGGGTGAGTGTCAGCGTACGGGTTAGGATTAGGGGACGGGTGAGGGTCAGGCTTCGGGGAAGGGTTAGGGTTAGGGCTCGGGCTAGGGTTAGGGTTAGGGGACGGGGACGGTTTAGGGTCCAGGTGAGGGTACGACGACGCTTTAGGGGGAGCGTACGTGTGAGGGCGCGTGTGAGTGTCAGCGTACGGGTTAGGATTAGGGGACGGGTGAGGGTCAGGCTTCGGGGAAGAGTTAGGGTTAGGTCTCGGGCTAGGGTTAGGGTTAGGGGACGGGGACGGTTTAGGGTCCAGGTGAGGGTACGACGACGCTTTAGGGGGAGCGTACGTGTGAGGGCGCGGGTGAGTGTCAGCGTACGGGTTAGGATTAGGGGACGGGTGAGGGTCAGGCTTCGGGGAAGGGTTAGGGTTAGGGCTCGGGCTAGGGTTAGGGTTAGGGGACGGGGACGGTTTAGGGTCCAGGTGAGGGTACGACGACGCTTTAGGGGGAGCGTACGTGTGAGGGCGCGGGTGAGTGTCAGCGTACAGGTTAGGATTAGGGGAAGGGTGAGGGTCAGGCTTCGGGGAAGGGTTAGGGTTAGGGCTCGGGCTAGGGTTAGAGTTAGGGGACGGGGACGGTTTAGGGTCCAGGTGAGGGTACGACGACGCTTTAGGGGGAGCGTACGTGTGAGGGCGCGGGTGAGTGTCAGCGTACGGGTTAGGATTAGGGGACGGGTGAGGGTCAGGCTTCGGGGAAGGGTTAGGGTTAGGGCTCGGGCTAGGGTTAGGGTTAGGGGACGGGGACGGTTTAGGGTCCAGGTGAGGGTACGACGACGCTTTAGGGGGAGCGTACGTGTGAGGGCGCGGGTGAGTGTCAGCGTACGGGTTAGGATTAGGGGACGGGTGAGGGTCAGGCTTCGGGGAAGGGTTAGGGTTAGGGCTCGGGCTAGGGTTAGGGTTAGGGGACGGGGACGGTTTAGGGTCCAGTGAGGGTACGACGACGCTTTAGGGGGAGCGTACGTGTGAGGGCGCGGGTGAGTGTCAGCGTACGGGTTAGGATTAGGGGACGGGTGAGGGTCAGGCTTCGGGGAAGGGTTAGGGTTAGGGCTCGGGCTAGGGTTAGGGTTAGGGGACGGGGACGGTTTAGGGTCCAGGTGAGGGTACGACGACGCTTTAGGGGGAGCGTACGTGTGAGGGCGCGGGTGAGTGTCAGCGTACAGGTTAGGATTAGGGGAAGGGTGAGGGTCAGGCTGCGGGGAAGGGTTAGGGTTAGGGCTCGGGCTAGGGTTAGGGTTAGGGGACGGGGACGGTTTAGGGTCCAGGTGAGGGTACGACGACGCTTTAGGGGGAGCGTACGTGTGAGGGCGCGGGTGAGTGTCAGCGTACGGGTTAGGATTAGGGGACGGGTGAGGGTCAGGCTTCGGGGAAGGGTTAGGGTTAGGGCTCCGGCTAGGGTTAGGGTTAGGGGACGGGGACGGTTTAGGGTCCAGGTGAGGGTACGACGACGCTTTAGGGGGAGCGTACGTGTGAGGGCGCGGGTGAGTGTCAGCGTACGGGTTAGGATTAGGGGACGGGTGAGGGTCAGGCTTCGGGGAAGGGTTAGGGTTAGGGCTCGGGCTAGGGTTAGGGTTAGGGGACGGGGACGGTTTAGGGTCCAGTGAGGGTACGACGACGCTTTAGGGGGAGCGTACGTGTGAGGGCGCGGGTGAGTGTCAGCGTACGGGTTAGGATTAGGGGACGGGTGAGGGTCAGGCTTCGGGGAAGGGTTAGGGTTAGGGCTCGGGCTAGGGTTAGGGTTAGGGGACGGGGACGGTTTAGGGTCCAGGTGAGGGTACGACGACGCTTTAGGGGGAGCGTACGTGTGAGGGCGCGGGTGAGTGTCAGCGTACGGGTTAGGATTAGGGGACGGGTGAGGGTCAGGCTTCGGGGAAGGGTTAGGGTTAGGGCTCGGGCTAGGGTTAGGGTTAGGGGACGGGGACGGTTTAGGGTCCAGGTGAGGGTACGACGACGCTTTAGGGGGAGCGTACATGTGAGGGAGTGGGTGAGTGTCAGCGTACGGGTTAGGATTAGGGGACGGGTGAGGGTCAGGCTTCGGGGAAGGGTTAGGGTTAGGGCTCGGGCTAGGGTTAGGGTTAGGGGATGGGGACGGTTTAGGGTCCAGGTGAGGGTACGACGACGCTTTAGGGGGAGCGTACGTGTGAGGGCACGGGTGAGTGTCAGCGTACGGGTTAGGATTAGGGGAAGGGTGAGGGTCAGGCTTCGGGGAAGGGTTAGGGTTAGGGCTCGGGCTAGGGTTAGGGTTAGGGGACGGGGACGGTTTAGGGTCCAGGTGAGGGTACGACGACGCTTTAGGGGGAGCGTACGTGTGAGGGCGTGGGTGAGTGTCAGCGTACGGGTTAGGATTAGGGGACGGGTGAGGGTCAGGCTTCGGGGAAGGGTTAGGGTTAGGGTTCGGGCTAGGGTTAGGGTTAGGGGACGGGGACGGTTTAGGGTCCAGGTGAGGGTACGACGACGCTTTAGGGGGAGCGTACGTGTGAGGGCGCGGGTGAGTGTCAGCGTACGGGTTAGGATTAGGGGACGGGTGAGGGTCAGGCTTCGGGGAAGGGTTAGGGTTAGGGTTCGGGCTAGGGTTAGGGTTAGGGGACGGGGACGGTTTAGGGTCCAGGTGAGGGTACGACGACGCTTTAGGGGGAGCGTACGTGTGAGGGCGCGGGTGAGTGTCAGCGTACGGGTTAGGATTAGGGGACGGGTGAGGGTCAGGCTTCGGGGAAGGGTTAGGGTTAGGGTTCGGGCTAGGGTTAGGGTTAGGGGACGGGGACGGTTTAGGGTCCAGGTGAGGGTACGACGACGCTTTAGGGGGAGCGTACGTGTGAGGGCGCGGGTGAGTGTCAGCGTACGGGTTAGGATTAGGGGACGGGTGAGGCTCAGGCTTCGGGGAAGGGTTAGGGTTAGGGTTCGGGCTAGGGTTAGGGTTAGGGGACGGGGACGGTTTAGGGTCCAGGTGAGGGTACGACGACGCTTTAGGGGGAGCGTACGTGTGAGGGTGCGGCTGAGTGTCAGCGTACGGGTTAGGATTAGGGGACGGGTGAGGGTCAGGCTTCGGGGAAGGGTTAGGGTTAGGGTTCGGGCTAGGGTTAGGGTTAGGGGACGGGGACGGTTTAGGGTCCAGGTGAGGGTACGACGACGCTTTAGGGGGAGCGTACGTGTGAGGGCGCGGGTGAGTGTCAGCGTACGGGTTAGGATTAGGGGACGGGTGAGGGTCAGGCTTCGGGGAAGGGTTAGGGTTAGGGTTCGGGCTAGGGTTAGTGTTAGGGGACGGGGACGGTTTAGGGTCCAGGTGAGGGTACGACGACGCTTTAGGGGGAGCGTACGTGTGAGGGTGCGGGTGAGTGTCAGCGTACGGGTTAGGATTAGGGGACGGGTGAGGGTCAGGCTTCGGGGAAGGGTTAGGGTTAGGGCTCGGGCTAGGGTTAGGGTTAGGGGACGGGGACGGTTTAGGGTCCAGGTGAGGGTACGACGACGCTTTAGGGGGAGCGTACGTGTGAGGGCGCGGGTGAGTGTCAGCGTACGGGTTAGGATTATGGGACGGGTGAGGGTCAGGCTTCGGGGAAGTGTTAGGGTTAGGGCTCGGGCTAGGGTTAGGGTTAGGGGACGGGGACGGCTTAGGGTCCAGGTGAGGGTACGACGACGCTTTAGGGGGAGCGTACGTGTGAGGGCGCGGGTGAGTGTCAGCGTACGGGTTAGGATTAGGGGACGGGTGAGGGTCAGGCTTCGGGGAAGGGTTAGGGTTAGGGTTCGGGCTAGGGTTAGGGTTAGGGGACGGGGACGGTTTAGGGTCCAGGTGAGGGTACGACGACGCTTTAGGGGGAGCGTACGTGTGAGGGCGCGGGTGAGTGTCAGGGTACGGGTTAGGATTAGGGAACGGGTGAGGGTCAGGCTTCGGGGAAGGGTTAGGGTTAGGGTTCGGGCTAGGGTTAGGGTTAGGGGACGGGGACGGTTTAGGGTCCAGGTGAGGGTACGACGACGCTTTAGGGGGAGCGTACGTGTGAGGGCGCGGGTGAGTGTCAGCGTACGGTTTAGGATTAGGGAACGGGTGAGGGTCAGGCTTCGGGAAGGGTTAGGGTTAGGGTTCGGGCTAGGGTTAGGGTTAGGGGATGGGGACGGTTTAGGGTCCAGGTGAGGGTACGACGACGCTTTAGGGGGAGCGTACGTGTGAGGGCGCGGGTGAGTGTCAGCGTACGGGTTAGGATTAGGGGACGGGTGAGGGTCAGGCTTCGGGGAAGGGTTAGGGTTAGGGCTCGGGCTAGGGTTAGGGTTAGGGGACCGGGACGGTTTAGGGTCCAGGTGAGGGTACGACGACGCTTTAGGGGTAGTGTACGTGTTAGGGCGCGGGTGAGTGTCAGCGTACGGGTTAGGATTAGGGGACGGGTGAGGGTCAGGCTTCGGGGAAGGGTTAGGGTTAGGGCTCGGGCTAGGGTTAGGGTTAGGGGACGGGGACGGTTTAGGGTCCAGGTGAGGGTACGACGACGCTTTAGGGGGAGCGTACGTGTGAGGGCGCGGGTGAGTGTCAGCGTACGGGTTAGGATTAGGGGACGGGTGAGGGTCAGGCTTCGGGGAAGTGTTAGGGTTAGGGCTCGGGCTAGGGTTAGGGTTAGGGGACGGGGACGGCTTAGGGTCCAGGTGAGGGTACGACGACGCTTTAGGGGGAGCGTACGTGTGAGGGCGCGGGTGAGTGTCAGCGTACGGGTTAGGATTAGGGGACGGGTGAGGGTCAGGCTTCGGGGAAGGGTTAGGGTTAGGGTTCGGGCTAGGGTTAGGGTTAGGGGACGGGGACGGTTTAGGGTCCAGGTGAGGGTACGACGACGCTTTAGGGGGAGCGTACGTGTGAGGGCGCGGGTGAGTGTCAGGGTACGGGTTAGGATTAGGGAACGGGTGAGGGTCAGGCTTCGGGGAAGGGTTAGGGTTAGGGTTCGGGCTAGGGTTAGGGTTAGGGGACGGGGACGGTTTAGGGTCCAGGTGAGGGTACGACGACGCTTTAGGGGGAGCGTACGTGTGAGGGCGCGTGTGAGTGTCAGCGTACGGGTTAGGATTAGGGGACGGGTGAGGGTCAGGCTTCGGGGAAGAGTTAGGGTTAGGTCTCGGGCTAGGGTTAGGGTTAGGGGACGGGGACGGTTTAGGGTCCAGGTGAGGGTACGACGACGCTTTAGGGGGAGCGTACGTGTGAGGGCGCGGGTGAGTGTCAGCGTACGGGTTAGGATTAGGGGACGGGTGAGGGTCAGGCTTCGGGGAAGGGTTAGGGTTAGGGCTCGGGCTAGGGTTAGGGTTAGGGGACGGGGACGGTTTAGGGTCCAGGTGAGGGTACGACGACGCTTTAGGGGGAGCGTACGTGTGAGGGCGCGGGTGAGTGTCAGCGTACAGGTTAGGATTAGGGGAAGGGTGAGGGTCAGGCTTCGGGGAAGGGTTAGGGTTAGGGCTCGGGCTAGGGTTAGGGTTAGGGGACGGGGACGGTTTAGGGTCCAGGTGAGGGTACGACGACGCTTTAGGGGGAGCGTACGTGTGAGGGCGCGGGTGAGTGTCAGCGTACGGGTTAGGATTAGGGGACGGGTGAGGGTCAGGCTTCGGGGAAGGGTTAGGGTTAGGGCTCGGGCTAGGGTTAGGGTTAGGGGACGGGGACGGTTTAGGGTCCAGGTGAGGGTACGACGACGCTTTAGGGGGAGCGTACGTGTGAGGGCGCGGGTGAGTGTCAGCGTACGGGTTAGGATTAGGGGACGGGTGAGGGTCAGGCTTCGGGGAAGGGTTAGGGTTAGGGCTCGGGCTAGGGTTAGGGTTAGGGGACGGGGACGGTTTAGGGTCCAGTGAGGGTACGACGACGCTTTAGGGGGAGCGTACGTGTGAGGGCGCGGGTGAGTGTCAGCGTACGGGTTAGGATTAGGGGACGGGTGAGGGTCAGGCTTCGGGGAAGGGTTAGGGTTAGGGCTCGGGCTAGGGTTAGGGTTAGGGGACGGGGACGGTTTAGGGTCCAGGTGAGGGTACGACGACGCTTTAGGGGGAGCGTACGTGTGAGGGCGCGGGTGAGTGTCAGCGTACAGGTTAGGATTAGGGGAAGGGTGAGGGTCAGGCTTCGGGGAAGGGTTAGGGTTAGGGCTCGGGCTAGGGTTAGGGTTAGGGGACGGGGACGGTTTAGGGTCCAGGTGAGGGTACGACGACGCTTTAGGGGGAGCGTACGTGTGAGGGCGCGGGTGAGTGTCAGCGTACGGGTTAGGATTAGGGGACGGGTGAGGGTCAGGCTTCGGGGAAGGGTTAGGGTTAGGGCTCCGGCTAGGGTTAGGGTTAGGGGACGGGGACGGTTTAGGGTCCAGGTGAGGGTACGACGACGCTTTAGGGGGAGCGTACGTGTGAGGGCGCGGGTGAGTGTCAGCGTACGGGTTAGGATTAGGGGACGGGTGAGGGTCAGGCTTCGGGGAAGGGTTAGGGTTAGGGCTCGGGCTAGGGTTAGGGTTAGGGGACGGGGACGGTTTAGGGTCCAGTGAGGGTACGACGACGCTTTAGGGGGAGCGTACGTGTGAGGGCGCGGGTGAGTGTCAGCGTACGGGTTAGGATTAGGGGACGGGTGAGGGTCAGGCTTCGGGGAAGGGTTAGGGTTAGGGCTCGGGCTAGGGTTAGGGTTAGGGGACGGGGACGGTTTAGGGTCCAGGTGAGGGTACGACGACGCTTTAGGGGGAGCGTACGTGTGAGGGCGCGGGTGAGTGTCAGCGTACGGGTTAGGATTAGGGGACGGGTGAGGGTCAGGCTTCGGGGAAGGGTTAGGGTTAGGGCTCGGGCTAGGGTTAGGGTTAGGGGACGGGGACGGTTTAGGGTCCAGGTGAGGGTACGACGACGCTTTAGGGGGAGCGTACATGTGAGGGAGTGGGTGAGTGTCAGCGTACGGGTTAGGATTAGGGGACGGGTGAGGGTCAGGCTTCGGGGAAGGGTTAGGGTTAGGGCTCGGGCTAGGGTTAGGGTTAGGGGATGGGGACGGTTTAGGGTCCAGGTGAGGGTACAACGACGCTTTAGGGGGAGCGTACGTGTGAGGGCGCGGGTGAGTGTCAGCGTACGGGTTAGGATTAGGGGAAGGGTGAGGGTCAGGCTTCGGGGAAGGGTTAGGGTTAGGGCTCGGGCTAGGGTTAGGGTTAGGGGACGGGGACGGTTTAGGGTCCAGGTGAGGGTACGACGACGCTTTAGGGGGAGCGTACGTGTGAGGGCGCGGGTGAGTGTCAGCGTACGGGTTAGGATTAGGGGACGGGTGAGGGTCAGGCTTCGGGGAAGGGTTAGGGTTAGGGTTCGGGCTAGGGTTAGGGTTAGGGGACGGGGACGGTTTAGGGTCCAGGTGAGGGTACGACGACGCTTTAGGGGGAGCGTACGTGTGAGGGCGCGGGTGAGTGTCAGCGTACGGGTTAGGATTAGGGGACGGGTGAGGGTCAGGCTTCGGGGAAGGGTTAGGGTTAGGGTTCGGGCTAGGGTTAGGGTTAGGGGACGGGGACGGTTTAGGGTCCAGGTGAGGGTACGACGACGCTTTAGGGGGAGCGTACGTGTGAGGGCGCGGGTGAGTGTCAGCGTACGGGTTAGGATTAGGGGAAGGGTGAGGGTCAGGCTTCGGGGAAGGGTTAGGGTTAGGGCTCGGGCTAGGGTTAGGGTTAGGGGACGGGGACGGTTTAGGGTCCAGGTGAGGGTACGACGACGCTTTAGGGGGAGCGTACGTGTGAGGGCGCGGGTGAGTGTCAGCGTACGGGTTAGGATTAGGGGACGGGTGAGGGTCAGGCTTCGGGGAAGGGTTAGGGTTAGGGTTCGGGCTAGGGTTAGGGTTAGGGGACGGGGACGGTTTAGGGTCCAGGTGAGGGTACGACGACGCTTTAGGGGGAGCGTACGTGTGAGGGCGCGGGTGAGTGTGAGCGTACGGGTTAGGATTAGGGGACGGGTGAGGGTCAGGCTTCGGGGAAGGGTTAGGGTTAGGGTTCGGGCTAGGGTTAGGGTTAGGGGACGGGGACGGTTTAGGGTCCAGGTGAGGGTACGACGACGCTTTAGGGGGAGCGTACATGTGAGGGCGCGGGTGAGTGTCAGCGTACGGGTTAGGATTAGGGGACGGGTGAGGGTCAGGCTTCGGGGAAGGGTTAGGGTTAGGGTTCGGGCTAGGGTTAGGGTTAGGGGACGGGGACGGTTTAGGGTCCAGGTGAGGGTACGACGACGCTTTAGGGGGAGCGTACGTGTGAGGGTGCGGGTGAGTGTCAGCGTACGGGTTAGGATTAGGGGACGGGTGAGGGTCAGGCTTCGGGGAAGGGTTAGGGTTAGGGCTCGGGCTAGGGTTAGGGTTAGGGGACGGGGACGGTTTAGGGTCCAGGTGAGGGTACGACGACGCTTTAGGGGGAGCGTACGTGTGAGGGCGCGGGTGAGTGTCAGCGTACGGGTTAGGATTAGGGGACCGGTGAGGGTCAGGCTTCGGGGAAGTGTTAGGGTTAGGGCTCGGGCTAGGGTTAGGGTTAGGGGACGGGGACGGCTTAGGGTCCAGGTGAGGGTACGACGACGCTTTAGGGGGAGCGTACGTGTGAGGGCGCAGGTGAGTGTCAGCGTACGGGTTAGGATTAGGGGACGGGTGAGGGTCAGGCTTCGGGGAAGGGTTAGGGTTAGGGCTCGGGCTAGGGTTAGGGTTAGGGGACGGGGACGGCTTAGGGTCCAGGTGAGGGTACGACGACGCTTTAGGGGGAGCGTACGTGTGAGGGCGCGGGTGAGTGTCAGCGTACGGGTTAGGATTAGGGGACGGGTGAGGGTCAGGCTTCGGGGAAGGGTTAGGGTTAGGGCTCGGGCTAGGGTTAGGGTTAGGGGACGGGGACGGTTTAGGGTCCAGGTGAGGGTACGACGACGCTTTAGGGGGAGCGTACGTGTGAGGGCGCGGGTGAGTGTCAGCGTACGGGTTAGGATTAGGGGACGGGTGAGGGTCAGGCTTCGGGGAAGGGTTAGGGTTAGGGCTCGGGCTAGGGTTAGGGTTACGGGACGGGGACGGTTTAGGGTCCAGGTGAGGGTACGACGACACTTTAGGGGGAGCGTACGTGTGAGGGCGCGGGTGAGTGTCAGCGTACGGGTTAGGATTAGGGGACGGGTGAGGGTCAGGCTTCGGGGAAGGGTTAGGGTTAGGGTTCGGGCTAGGGTTAGGGTTAGGGGACGGGGACGGTTTAGGGTCCAGGTGAGGGTACGACGACGCTTTAGGGGGAGCGTACGTGTGAGGGCGCTGGTGAGTGTCAGCGTACGGGTTAAGATTAGGGGACGGGTGAGGGTCAGGCTTCGGGGAAGGTTTAGGTATAGGGTTCGGGCTAGGGTTAGGGTTAGGGGACGGGGACGGTTTAGGGTCCAGGTGAGGGTACGACGACGCTTTAGGGGGAGCGTACGTGTGAGGGCGCGGGTGAGTGTCAGCGTACGGTTTAGGATTAGGGAACGGGTGAGGGTCAGGCTTCGGGGAAGGGTTAGGTTTAGGGTTCGGGCTAGGGTTAGGGTTGGGGGATGGGGACGGTTTAGGGTCCAGGTGAGGGTACTACGACGCCTTAGGGGGAGCGTACGTGTGAGGGCGCGGGTGAGTGTCAGCGTACGGGTTAGGATTAGGGGACGGGTGAGGGTCAGGCTTCGGGGAAGGGTTAGGGTTAGGGCTCGGGCTAGGGTTAGGGTTAGGGGACGGGGACGGTTTAGGGTCCAGGTGAGGGTACGACGACGCTTTAGGGGGAGCGTACGTGTGAGGGCGCGGGTGAGTGTCAGCGTACGGGTTAGGATTAGGGGACGGGTGAGGGTCAGGCTTCGGGGAAGGGTTAGGGTTAGGGCTCGGGCTAGGGTTAGGGTTAGGGGACGGGGACGGTTTAGGGTCCAGGTGTGGGTACGACGACGCTTTAGGGGGAGCGTACGTGTGAGGGCGCGGGTGAGTGTCAGCGTACGGGTTAGGATTAGGGGAAGGGTGAGGGTCAGGCTTCGGGGAAGGGTTAGGGTTAGGGCTCGGGCTAGGGTTAGGGTTAGGGGACGGGGACGGTTTAGGGTCCAGGTGAGGGTACGACGACGCTTTAGGGGGAGCGTACGTGTGAGGGCGCGGGTGAGTGTCAGCGTACGGGTTAGGATTAGGGGACGGGTGAGGGTCAGGCTTCGGGGAAGGGTTAGGGTTAGGGTTCGGGCTAGGGTTAGGGTTAGGGTACGGGGACGGTTTAGGGTCCAGGTGAGGGTACGAAGACGCTTTAGGGGGAGCGTACGTGTGAGGGCGCGGGTGAGTGTCAGCGTACGGGTTAGGATTAGGGGACGGGTGAGGGTCAGGCTTCGTGGAAGGGTTAGGGTTAGGGTTCGGGCTAGGGTTAGGGTTAGGGGACGGGGACGGTTTAGGGTCCAGGTGAGGGTACGACGACGCTTTAGGGGGAGCGTACGTGTGAGGGCGCGGGTGAGTGTCAGCGTACGGTTTAGGATTAGGGGACGGGTGAGGGTCAGGCTTCGGGGAAGGGTTAGGGTTAGGGCTCGGGCTAGGGTTAGGGTTAGGGGACGGGGACGGCTTAGGGTCCAGGTGAGGGTACGACGACGCTTTAGGGGGAGCGTACGTGTGAGGGCGCGGGTGAGTGTCAGCGTACGGGTTAGGATTAGGGGACGGGTGAGGGTCAGGCTTCGGGGAAGGGTTAGGGTTAGGGCTCGGGCTAGGGTTAGGGTTAGGGGACGGGGACGGCTTAGGGTCCAGGTGAGGGTACGACGACGCTTTAGGGGGAGCGTACGTGTGAGGGCGCGGGTGAGTGTCAGCGTACGGGTTAGGATTAGGGGACGGGTGAGGGTCAGGCTTCGGGGAAGTGTTAGGGTTAGGGCTCGGGCTAGGGTTAGGGTTAGGGGACGGGGACGGTTTAGGGTCCAGGTGAGGGTACGACGACGCTTTAGGGGGAGCGTACGTGTGAGGGCGCGGGTGAGTGTCAGCGTACGGGTTAGGATTAGGGGACGGGTGAGGGTCAGGCTTCGGGGAAGGGTTAGGGTTAGGGCTCGGGCTAGGGTTAGGGTTACGGGACGGGGACGGTTTAGGGTCCAGGTGAGGGTACGACGACACTTTAGGGGGAGCGTACGTGTGAGGGCGCGGGTGAGTGTCAGCGTACGGGTTAGGATTAGGGGACGGGTGAGGGTCAGGCTTCGGGGAAGGGTTAGGGTTAGGGTTCGGGCTAGGGTTAGGGTTAGGGGACGGGGACGGTTTAGGGTCCAGGTGAGGGTACGACGACGCTTTAGGGGGAGCGTACGTGTGAGGGCGCGGGTGAGTGTCAGCGTACGGGTTAAGATTAGGGGACGGGTGAGGGTCAGGCTTCGGGGAAGGGTTAGGTATAGGGTTCGGGCTAGGGTTAGGGTTAGGGGACGGGGACGGTTTAGGGTCCAGGTGAGGGTACGACGACGCTTTAGGGGGAGCGTACGTGTGAGGGCGCGGGTGAGTGTCAGCGTACGGTTTAGGATTAGGGAACGGGTGAGGGTCAGGCTTCGGGGAAGGGTTAGGTTTAGGGTTCGGGCTAGGGTTAGGGTTAGGGGATGGGGACGGTTTAGGGTCCAGGTGAGGGTACTACGACGCCTTAGGGGGAGCGTACGTGTGAGGGCGCAGGTGAGTGTTAGCGTACGGGTTAGGATTAGGGGACGGGTGAGGGTCAGGCTTCGGGGAAGGGTTAGGGTTAGGGCTCGGGCTAGGGTTAGGGTTAGGGGACGGGGACGGTTTAGGGTCCAGGTGAGGGTACGACGACGCTTTAGGGGGAGCGTACGTGTGAGGGCGCGGGTGAGTGTCAGCGTACGGGTTAGGATTAGGGGACGGGTGAGGGTCAGGCTTCGGGGAAGGGTTAGGGTTAGGGCTCGGGCTAGGGTTAGGGTTAGGGGACGGGGACGGTTTAGGGTCCAGGTGAGGGTACGACGACGCTTTAGGGGGAGCGTACGTGTGAGGGCGCGGGTGAGTGTCAGCGTACGGGTTAGGATTAGGGGAAGGGTGAGGGTCAGGCTTCGGGGAAGGGTTAGGGTTAGGGCTCGGGCTAGGGTTAGGGTTAGGGGACGGGGACGGTTTAGGGTCCAGGTGAGGGTACGACGACGCTTTAGGGGGAGCGTACGTGTGAGGGCGCGGGTGAGTGTCAGCGTACGGGTTAGGATTAGGGGACGGGTGAGGGTCAGGCTTCGGGGAAGGGTTAGGGTTAGGGTTCGGGCTAGGGTTAGGGTTAGGGTACGGGGACGGTTTAGGGTCCAGGTGAGGGTACGACGACGCTTTAGGGGGAGCGTACGTGTGAGGGCGCGGGTGAGTGTCAGCGTACGGGTTAGGATTAGGGGACGGGTGAGGGTCAGGCTTCGTGGAAGGGTTAGGGTTAGGGTTCGGGCTAGGGTTAGGGTTAGGGGACGGGGACGGTTTAGGGTCCAGGTGAGGGTACGACGACGCTTTAGGGGGAGCGTACGTGTGAGGGCGCGGGTGTCAGCGTACGGTTTAGGATTAGGGAACGGGTGAGGGTCAGGCTTCGGGGAAGGGTTAGGGTTAGGGTTCGGGCTAGGGTTAGGGTTAGGGGACGGGGACGGTTTAGGGTCCAGGTGAGGGTACGACGACGCTTTAGGGGGAGCGTACGTGTGAGAGCGCGGGTGAGTGTCAGCGTACGGTTTAGGATTAGGGGACGGGTGAGGGTCAGGCTTCGGGGAAGGGTTAGGGTTAGGGCTCGGGCTAGGGTTAGGGTTAGGGGACGGGGACGGCTTAGGGTCCAGGTGAGGGTACGACGACGCTTTAGGGGGAGCGTACGTGTGAGGGCGCGGGTGAGTGTCAGCGTACGGGTTAGGATTAGGGGACGGGTGAGGGTCAGGCTTCGGGGAAGGGTTAGGGTTAGGGCTCGGGCTAGGGTTAGGGTTAGGGGACGGGGACGGCTTAGGGTCCAGGTGAGGGTACGACGACGCTTTAGGGGGAGCGTACGTGTGAGGGCGCGGGTGAGTGTCAGCGTACGGGTTAGGATTAGGGGACGGGTGAGGGTCAGGCTTCGGGGAAGTGTTAGGGTTAGGGCTCGGGCTAGGGTTAGGGTTAGGGGACGGGGACGGTTTAGGGTCCAGGTGAGGGTACGACGACGCTTTAGGGGGAGCGTACGTGTGAGGGCGCGGGTGAGTGTCAGCGTACGGGTTAGGATTAGGGGACGGGTGAGGGTCAGGCTTCGGGGAAGGGTTAGGGTTAGGGCTCGGGCTAGGGTTAGGGTTAGGGGACGGGGACGGTTTAGGGTCCAGTGAGGGTACGACGACGCTTTAGGGGGAGCGTACGTGTGAGGGCGCGGGTGAGTGTCAGCGTACGGGTTAGGATTAGGGGACGGGTGAGGGTCAGGCTTCGGGGAAGGGTTAGGGTTAGGGCTCGGGCTAGGGTTAGGGTTAGGTGACGGGGACGGTTTAGGGTACAGGTGAGGGTACGACGACGCTTTAGGGGGAGCGTACGTGTGAGGGCGTGGGTGAGTGTCAGCGTACGGGTTAGGATTAGGGGACGGGTGAGGGTCAGGCTTCGAGGAAGGGTTAGGGTTAGGGCTCGGGCTAGGGTTAGGGTTAGGGGACGGGGACGGTTTAGGGTCCAGGTGAGGGTACGACGACGCTTTAGGGGGAGCGTACGTGTGAGGGCGCGGGTGAGTGTCAGCGTACGGGTTAGGATTAGGGGACGGGTGAGGGTCAGGCTTCGGGGAAGGGTTAGGGTTAGGGCTCGGGCTAGGGTTAGGGTTAGGGGACGGGGACGGCTTAGGGTCCAGGTGAGGGTACGACGACGCTTTAGGGGGAGCGTACGTGTGAGGGCGCGGGTGAGTGTCAGCGTACGGGTTAGGATTAGGGGACGGGTGAGGGTCAGGCTTCGGGGAAGGGTTAGGGTTAGGGCTCGGGCTAGGGTTAGGGTTAGGGGACGGGGACGGCTTAGGGTCCAGGTGAGGGTACGACGACGCTTTAGGGGGAGCGTACGTGTGAGGGCGCGGGTGAGTGTCAGCGTACGGGTTAGGATTAGGGGACGGGTGAGGGTCAGGCTTCGGGGAAGTGTTAGGGTTAGGGCTCGGGCTAGGGTTAGGGTTAGGGGACGGGGACGGTTTAGGGTCCAGGTGAGGGTACGACGACGCTTTAGGGGGAGCGTACGTGTGAGGGCGCGGGTGAGTGTCAGCGTACGGGTTAGGATTAGGGGACGGGTGAGGGTCAGGCTTCGGGGAAGGGTTAGGGTTAGGGCTCGGGCTACGGTTAGGGTTAGGGGACGGGGACGGTTTAGGGTCCAGTGAGGGTACGACGACGCTTTAGGGGGAGCGTACGTGTGAGGGCGCGGGTGAGTGTCAGCGTACGGGTTAGGATTAGGGGACGGGTGAGGGTCAGGCTTCGGGGAAGGGTTAGGGTTAGGGCTCGGGCTAGGGTTAGGGTTAGGTGACGGGGACGGTTTAGGGTACAGGTGAGGGTACGACGACGCTTTAGGGGGAGCGTACGTGTGAGGGCGCGGGTGAGTGTCAGCGTACGGGTTAGGATTAGGGGACGGGTGAGGGTCAGGCTTCGGGGAAGGGTTAGGGTTAGGGCTCGGGCTAGGGTTAGGGTTAGGGGACGGGGACGGTTTAGGGTCCAGGTGAGGGTACGACGACGCTTTAGGGGGAGCGTACGTGTGAGGGCGCGGGTGAGTGTCAGCGTACGGGTTAGGATTAGGGGACGGGTGAGGGTCAGGCTTCGGGGAAGGGTTAGGGTTAGGGCTCGGGCTAGGGTTAGGGTTAGGGGACGGGGACGGTTTAGGGTCCAGGTGAGGGTACGACGACGCTTTAGGGGGAGCGTACGTGTGAGGGCGCGGGTGAGTGTCAGCGTACGGGTTAGGATTAGGGGACGGGTGAGGGTCAGGCTTCGGGGAAGGGTTAGGGTTAGGGCTCGGGCTAGGGTTAGGGTTAGGGGACGGGGACGGTTTAGGGTCCAGGTGAGGGTACGACGACGCTTTAGGGGGAGCGTACATGTGAGGGCGTGGGTGAGTGTCAGCGTACGGGTTAGGATTAGGGGACGGGTGAGGGTCAGGCTTCGGGGAAGGGTTAGGGTTAGGGCTCGGGCTAGGGTTAGGGTTAGGGGACGGGGACGGTTTAGGGTCCAGGTGAGGGTACGACGACACTTTAGGGGGAGCGTACGTGTCAGGGCGCAGGTGAGTGTCAGCGTACGGGTTAGGATTAGGGGAAGGGTGAGGGTCAGGTTTCGGGGAAGGGTTAGGGTTAGGGCTCGGGCTAGGGTTAGGGTTAGGGGACGGGGACGGTTTAGGGTCCAGGTGAGGGTACGACGACGCTTTAGGGGGAGCGTACGTGTGAGGGCGCGGGTGAGTGTCAGCGTACGGGTTAGGATTAGGGGACGGGTGAGGGTCAGGCTTCGGGGAAGGGTTAGGGTTAGGGTTCGGGCTAGGGTTAGGGTTAGGGGACGGGGACGGTTTAGGGTCCAGGTGAGGGTACGACGACGCTTTAGGGGGAGCGTACGTGTGAGGGCGCGGGTGAGTGTCAGGGTACGGGTTAGGATTAGGGAACGGGTGAGGGTCAGGCTTCGGGGAAGGGTTAGGGTTAGGGTTCGGGCTAGGGTTAGGGTTAGGGGACGGGGACGGTTTAGGGTCCAGGTGAGGGTACGACGACGCTTTAGGGGGAGCGTACGTGTGAGGGCGCGGGTGAGTGTCAGCGTACGGTTTAGGATTAGGGAACGGGTGAGGGTCAGGCTTCGGGGAAGGGTTAGGGTTAGGGCTCGGGCTAGGGTTAGGGTTCGGGGACGGGGACGGTTTAGGGTCCAGGTGAGGGTACGACGACGCTTTAGGGGGAGCGTACGTGTGAGGGCGCGGGTGAGTGTCAGCGTACGGGTTAGGATTAGGGGACGGGTGAGGGTCAGGCTTCGGGGAAGGGTTAGAGTTAGGGCTCGGGCTAGGGTTAGGGTTAGGGGACGGGGACGGTTTAGGGTCCAGGTGAGGGTACGACGACGCTTTAGGGGGAGCGTACGTGTGAGGGCGCGGGTGAGTGTCAGCGTACGGGTTAGGATTAGGGGACGGGTGAGGGTCAGGCTTCGGGGAAGGGCTAGGGTTAGGGCTCGGGCTAGGGTTAGGGTTAGGGGACGGAGACGGTTTAGGGTCCAGGTGAGGGTACGACGACGCTTTAGGGGGAGCGTACGTGTGAGGGCGCGGGTGAGTGTCAGCGTACGGGTTAGGATTAGGGGACGGGTGAGGGTCAGGCTTCGGGGAAGGGTTAGGGTTAGGGCTCGGGCTAGGGTTAGGGTTCGGGGACGGGGACGGTTTAGGGTCCAGGTGAGGGTACGACGACGCTTTAGGGGGAGCGTACGTGTGAGGGCGCGGGTGAGTGTCAGCGTACGGGTTAGGATTAGGGGACGGGTGAGGGTCAGGCTTCGGGGAAGGGTTAGGGTTAGGGCTCGGGCTAGGGTTAGGGTTAGGGGACGGGGACGGTTTAGGGTCCAGTGAGGGTACGACGACGCTTTAGGGGGAGCGTACGTGTGAGGGCGCGGGTGAGTGTCAGCGTACGGGTTAGGATTAGGGGACGGGTGAGGGTCAGGCTTCGGGGAAGGGTTAGGGTTAGGGCTCGGGCTAGGGTTAGGGTTAGGGGACGGGGACGGTTTAGGGTCCAGGTGAGGGTACGACGACGCTTTAGGGGGAGCGTACGTGTGAGGGCGCGGGTGAGTGTCAGCGTACAGGTTAGGATTAGGGGAAGGGTGAGGGTCAGGCTTCGGGGAAGGGTTAGGGTTAGGGCTCGGGCTAGGGTTAGGGTTAGGGGACGGGGACGGTTTAGGGTCCAGGTGAGGGTACGACGACGCTTTAGGGGGAGCGTACGTGTGAGGGCGCGGGTGAGTGTCAGCGTACGGGTTAGGATTAGGGGACGGGTGAGGGTCAGGCTTCGGGGAAGGGTTAGGGTTAGGGCTCGGGCTAGGGTTAGGGTTAGGGGACGGGGACGGTTTAGGGTCCAGGTGAGGGTACGACGACGCTTTAGGGGGAGCGTACGTGTGAGGGCGCGGGTGAGTGTCAGCGTACGGGTTAGGATTAGGGGACGGGTGAGGGTCAGGCTTCGGGGAAGGGTTAGGGTTAGGGCTCGGGCTAGGGTTAGGGTTAGGGGACGGGGACGGTTTAGGGTCCAGTGAGGGTACGACGACGCTTTAGGGGGAGCGTACGTGTGAGGGCGCGGGTGAGTGTCAGCGTACGGGTTAGGATTAGGGGACGGGTGAGGGTCAGGCTTCGGGGAAGGGTTAGGGTTAGGGCTCGGGCTAGGGTTAGGGTTAGGGGACGGGGACGGTTTAGGGTCCAGGTGAGGGTACGACGACGCTTTAGGGGGAGCGTACGTGTGAGGGCGCGGGTGAGTGTCAGCGTACGGGTTAGGATTAGGGGACGGGTGAGGGTCAGGCTTCGGGGAAGGGTTAGGGTTAGGGCACGGGCTAGGGTTAGGGTTAGGGGACGGGGACGGTTTAGGGTCCAGGTGAGGGTACGACGACGCTTTAGGGGGAGCGTACATGTGAGGGCGCGGGTGAGTGTCAGCGTACGGGTTAGGATTAGGGGACGGGTGAGGGTCAGGCTTCGGGGAAGGGTTAGGGTTAGGGCTCGGGCTAGGGTTAGGGTTAGGGGACGGGGACGGTTTAGGGTCCAGGTGAGGGTACGACGACGCTTTAGGGGGAGCGTACGTGTGAGGGCGCGGGTGAGTGTCAGCGTACGGGTTAGGATTAGGGGAAGGGTGAGGGTCAGGCTTCGGGGAAGGGTTAGGGTTAGGGCTCGGGCTAGGGTTAGGGTTAGGGGACGGGGACGGTTTAGGGTCCAGGTGAGGGTACGACGACGCTTTAGGGGGAGCGTACGTGTGAGGGCGTGGGTGAGTGTCAGCGTACGGGTTAGGATTAGGGGACGGGTGAGGGTCAGGCTTCGGGGAAGGGTTAGGGTTAGGGTTCGGGCTAGGGTTAGGGTTAGGGGACGGGGACGGTTTAGGGTCCAGGTGAGGGTACGACGATGCTTTAGGGGGAGCGTACGTGTGAGGGCGCGGGTGAGTGTCAGCGTACGGGTTAGGATTAGGGGACGGGTGAGGGTCAGGCTTCAGGGAAGGGTTAGGGTTAGGGTTCGGGCTAGGGTTAGGGTTAGGGGACGGGGACGGTTTAGGGTCCAGGTGAGGGTACGACGACGCTTTAGGGGGAGCGTACGTGTGAGGGCGCGGGTGAGTGTCAGCGTACGGGTTAGGATTAGGGGACGGGTGAGGGTCAGGCTTCGGGGAAGTGTTAGGGTTAGGGTTCGGGCTAGGGTTAGGGTTAGGGGACGGGGACGGTTTAGGGTCCAGGTGAGGGTACGACGACGCTTTAGGGGGAGCGTACGTGTGAGGGCGCGGGTGAGTGTCAGCGTACGGGTTAGGATTAGGGGACGGGTGAGGGTCAGGCTTCGGGGAAGGGTTAGGGTTAGGGTTCGGGCTAGGGTAAGGGTTAGGGGACGGGGACGGTTTAGGGTCCAGGTGAGGGTACGACGACGCTTTAGGGGGAGCGTACGTGTGAGGGCGCGGGTGAGTGTCAGCGTACGGGTGAGAATTAGGGGACGGGTGAGGGTCAGGCTTCGGGGAAGGGTTAGGGTTAGGGTTCGGGCTAGGGTTAGGGTTAGGGGACGGGGACGGTTTAGGGTCCAGGTGAGGGTACGACGACGCTTTAGGGGGAGCGTACGTGTGAGGGCGCGGGTGAGTGTCAGCGTACGGTTTAGGATTAGGGAACGGGTGAGGGTCAGGCTTCGGGGAAGGGTTAGGGTTAGGGTTAGGGTTCGGGCTTGGGTTAGCGTTAGGGGATGGGGACGGTTTAGGGTCCAGGTGAGGGTACGACGACGCTTTAGGGGGAGCGTACGTGTGAGGGCGCGGGTGACTGTCAGCGTACGGGTTAGGATTAGGGGACGGGTGAGGGTCAGGCTTCGGGGAAGGGTTAGGGTTAGGGCTCGGGCTAGGGTTAGGGTTAGGGGACGGGGACGGTTTAGGGTCCAGGTGAGGGTATGACGCTTTAGGGGGAGCGTACGTGTGAGGGCGCAGGTGAGTGTCAGCGTACGGGTTAGGATTAGGGGACGGGTGAGGGTCAGGCTTCGGGGAAGTGTTAGGGTTAGGGCTCGGGCTAGGGTTAGGGTTAGGGGACGGGGACGGTTTAGGGTCCAGGTGAGGGTACGACGACGCTTTAGGGGGAGTGTACGTGTGAGGGCGTGGGTGAGTGTCAGCGTACGGGTTAGGATTAGGGGACGGGTGAGGGTCAGGCTTCGGGGAAGGGTTAGGGTTAGGGCTCGGGCTAGGGTTAGGGTTAGGGGACGGGGACGGTTTAGGGTCCAGGTGAGGGTACGACGACGCTTTAGGGGGAGCGTACGTGTGAGGGCGCGGGTGACTGTCAGCGTACGGGTTAGGATTAGGGGACGGGTGAGGGTCAGGCTTCGGGGAAGGGTTAGGGTTAGGGCTCGGGCTAGGGTTAGGGTTAGGGGACGGGGCCGGTTTAGGGTCCAGGTGAGGGTACGACGACGCTTCAGGGGGAGCGTACGTGTGAGGGCGCGGGTGAGTGTCAGCGTACGGGTTAGGATTAGGGGACGGGTGAGGGTCAGGCTTCGGGGAAGGGTTAGGGTTAGGGCTCGGGCTAGGGTTAGGGTTAGGGGACGGGGACGGCTTAGGGTCCAGGTGAGGGTACGACGACGCTTTAGGGGGAGCGTACGTGTGAGGGCGCAGGTGAGTGTCAGCGTACGGGTTAGGATTAGGGGACGGGTGAGGGTCAGGCTTCGGGGAAGGGTTAGGGTTAGGGCTCGGGCTAGGGTTAGGGTTAGGGGACGGGGACGGCTTAGGGTCCAGGTGAGGGTACGACGACGCTTTAGGGGGAGCGTACGTGTGAGGGCGCGGGTGAGTGTCAGCGTACGGGTTAGGATTAGGGGACGGGTGAGGGTCAGGCTTCGGGGAAGGGTTAGGGTTAGGGCTCGGGCTAGGGTTAGGGTTAGGGGACGGGGACGGTTTAGGGTCCAGGTGAGGGTACGACGACGCTTTAGGGGGAGCGTACGTGTGAGGGCGCGGGTGAGTGTCAGCGTACGGGTTAGGATTAGGGGACGGGTGAGGGTCAGGCTTCGGGGAAGGGTTAGGGTTAGGGCTCGGGCTAGGGTTAGGGTTACGGGACGGGGACGGTTTAGGGTCCAGGTGAGGGTACGACGACACTTTAGGGGGAGCGTACGTGTGAGGGCGCGGGTGAGTGTCAGCGTACGGGTTAGGATTAGGGGACGGGTGAGGGTCAGGCTTCGGGGAAGGGTTAGGGTTAGGGTTCGGGCTAGGGTTAGGGTTAGGGGACGGGGACGGTTTAGGGTCCAGGTGAGGGTACGACGACGCTTTAGGGGGAGCGTACGTGTGAGGGCGCGGGTGAGTGTCAGCGTACGGGTTAAGATTAGGGGACGGGTGAGGGTCAAGCTTCGGGGAAGGTTTAGGTATAGGGTTCGGGCTAGGGTTAGGGTTAGGGGACGGGGACGGTTTAGGGTCCAGGTGAGGGTACGACGACGCTTTAGGGGGAGCGTACGTGTGAGGGCGCGGGTGAGTGTCAGCGTACGGTTTAGGATTAGGGAACGGGTGAGGGTCAGGCTTCGGGGAAGGGTTAGGTTTAGGGTTCGGGCTAGGGTTAGGGTTGGGGGATGGGGACGGTTTAGGGTCCAGGTGAGGGTACTACGACGCCTTAGGGGGAGCGTACGTGTGAGGGCGCGGGTGAGTGTTAGCGTACGGGTTAGGATTAGGGGACGGGTGAGGGTCAGGCTTCGGGGAAGGGTTAGGGTTAGGGCTCGGGCTAGGGTTAGGGTTAGGGGACGGGGACGGTTTAGGGTCCAGGTGAGGGTACGACGACGCTTTAGGGGGAGCGTACGTGTGAGGGCGCGGGTGAGTGTCAGCGTACGGGTTAGGATTAGGGGACGGGTGAGGGTCAGGCTTCGGGGAAGGGTTAGGGTTAGGGCTCGGGCTAGGGTTAGGGTTAGGGGACGGGGACGGTTTAGGGTCCAGGTGTGGGTACGACGACGCTTTAGGGGGAGCGTACGTGTGAGGGCGCGGGTGAGTGTCAGCGTACGGGTTAGGATTAGGGGAAGGGTGAGGGTCAGGCTTCGGGGAAGGGTTAGGGTTAGGGCTCGGGCTAGGGTTAGGGTTAGGGGACGGGGACGGTTTAGGGTCCAGGTGAGGGTACGACGACGCTTTAGGGGGAGCGTACGTGTGAGGGCGCGGGTGAGTGTCAGCGTACGGGTTAGGATTAGGGGACGGGTGAGGGTCAGGCTTCGGGGAAGGGTTAGGGTTAGGGTTCGGGCTAGGGTTAGGGTTAGGGTACGGGGACGGTTTAGGGTCCAGGTGAGGGTACGAAGACGCTTTAGGGGGAGCGTACGTGTGAGGGCGCGGGTGAGTGTCAGCGTACGGGTTAGGATTAGGGGACGGGTGAGGGTCAGGCTTCGTGGAAGGGTTAGGGTTAGGGTTCGGGCTAGGGTTAGGGTTAGGGGACGGGGACGGTTTAGGGTCCAGGTGAGGGTACGACGACGCTTTAGGGGGAGCGTACGTGTGAGGGCGCGGGTGAGTGTCAGCGTACGGTTTAGGATTAGGGGACGGGTGAGGGTCAGGCTTCGGGGAAGGGTTAGGGTTAGGGCTCGGGCTAGGGTTAGGGTTAGGGGACGGGGACGGCTTAGGGTCCAGGTGAGGGTACGACGACGCTTTAGGGGGAGCGTACGTGTGAGGGCGCGGGTGAGTGTCAGCGTACGGGTTAGGATTAGGGGACGGGTGAGGGTCAGGCTTCGGGGAAGGGTTAGGGTTAGGGCTCGGGCTAGGGTTAGGGTTAGGGGACGGGGACGGCTTAGGGTCCAGGTGAGGGTACGACGACGCTTTAGGGGGAGCGTACGTGTGAGGGCGCGGGTGAGTGTCAGCGTACGGGTTAGGATTAGGGGACGGGTGAGGGTCAGGCTTCGGGGAAGTGTTAGGGTTAGGGCTCGGGCTAGGGTTAGGGTTAGGGGACGGGGACGGTTTAGGGTCCAGGTGAGGGTACGACGACGCTTTAGGGGGAGCGTACGTGTGAGGGCGCGGGTGAGTGTCAGCGTACGGGTTAGGATTAGGGGACGGGTGAGGGTCAGGCTTCGGGGAAGGGTTAGGGTTAGGGCTCGGGCTAGGGTTAGGGTTACGGGACGGGGACGGTTTAGGGTCCAGGTGAGGGTACGACGACACTTTAGGGGGAGCGTACGTGTGAGGGCGCGGGTGAGTGTCAGCGTACGGGTTAGGATTAGGGGACGGGTGAGGGTCAGGCTTCGGGGAAGGGTTAGGGTTAGGGTTCGGGCTAGGGTTAGGGTTAGGGGACGGGGACGGTTTAGGGTCCAGGTGAGGGTACGACGACGCTTTAGGGGAGCGTACGTGTGAGGGCGCGGGTGAGTGTCAGCGTACGGGTTAAGATTAGGGGACGGGTGAGGGTCAGGCTTCGGGGAAGGGTTAGGTATAGGGTTCGGGCTAGGGTTAGGGTTAGGGGACGGGGGACGGTTTAGGGTCCAGGTGAGGGTACGACGACGCTTTAGGGGGAGCGTACGTGTGAGGGCGCGGGTGAGTGTCAGCGTACGGTTTAGGATTAGGGAACGGGTGAGGGTCAGGCTTCGGGGAAGGGTTAGGTTTAGGGTTCGGGCTAGGGTTAGGGTTAGGGGATGGGGACGGTTTAGGGTCCAGGTGAGGGTACTACGACGCCTTAGGGGGAGCGTACGTGTGAGGGCGCAGGTGAGTGTTAGCGTACGGGTTAGGATTAGGGGACGGGTGAGGGTCAGGCTTCGGGGAAGGGTTAGGGTTAGGGCTCGGGCTAGGGTTAGGGTTAGGGGACGGGGACGGTTTAGGGTCCAGGTGAGGGTACGACGACGCTTTAGGGGGAGCGTACGTGTGAGGGCGCGGGTGAGTGTCAGCGTACGGGTTAGGATTAGGGGACGGGTGAGGGTCAGGCTTCGGGGAAGGGTTAGGGTTAGGGCTCGGGCTAGGGTTAGGGTTAGGGGACGGGGACGGTTTAGGGTCCAGGTGAGGGTACGACGACGCTTTAGGGGGAGCGTACGTGTGAGGGCGCGGGTGAGTGTCAGCGTACGGGTTAGGATTAGGGGAAGGGTGAGGGTCAGGCTTCGGGGAAGGGTTAGGGTTAGGGCTCGGGCTAGGGTTAGGGTTAGGGGACGGGGACGGTTTAGGGTCCAGGTGAGGGTACGACGACGCTTTAGGGGGAGCGTACGTGTGAGGGCGCGGGTGAGTGTCAGCGTACGGGTTAGGATTAGGGGACGGGTGAGGGTCAGGCTTCGGGGAAGGGTTAGGGTTAGGGTTCGGGCTAGGGTTAGGGTTAGGGTACGGGGACGGTTTAGGGTCCAGGTGAGGGTACGACGACGCTTTAGGGGGAGCGTACGTGTGAGGGCGCGGGTGAGTGTCAGCGTACGGGTTAGGATTAGGGGACGGGTGAGGGTCAGGCTTCGTGGAAGGGTTAGGGTTAGGGTTCGGGCTAGGGTTAGGGTTAGGGGACGGGGACGGTTTAGGGTCCAGGTGAGGGTACGACGACGCTTTAGGGGGAGCGTACGTGTGAGGGCGCGGGTGTCAGCGTACGGTTTAGGATTAGGGAACGGGTGAGGGTCAGGCTTCGGGGAAGGGTTAGGGTTAGGGTTCGGGCTAGGGTTAGGGTTAGGGGACGGGGACGGTTTAGGGTCCAGGTGAGGGTACGACGACGCTTTAGGGGGAGCGTACGTGTGAGAGCGCGGGTGAGTGTCAGCGTACGGTTTAGGATTAGGGGACGGGTGAGGGTCAGGCTTCGGGGAAGGGTTAGGGTTAGGGCTCGGGCTAGGGTTAGGGTTAGGGGACGGGGACGGCTTAGGGTCCAGGTGAGGGTACGACGACGCTTTAGGGGGAGCGTACGTGTGAGGGCGCGGGTGAGTGTCAGCGTACGGGTTAAGATTAGGGGACGGGTGAGGGTCAGGCTTCGGGGAAGGGTTAGGGTTAGGGCTCGGGCTAGGGTTAGGGTTAGGGGACGGGACGGCTTAGGGTCCAGGTGAGGGTACGACGACGCTTTAGGGGGAGCGTACGTGTGAGGGCGCGGGTGAGTGTCAGCGTACGGGTTAGGATTAGGGGACGGGTGAGGGTCAGGCTTCGGGGAAGGGTTAGGGTTAGGGCTCGGGCTAGGGTTAGGGTTAGGGGACGGGGACGGCTTAGGGTCCAGGTGAGGGTACGACGACGCTTTAGGGGAGCGTACGTGTGAGGGCGCGGGTGAGTGTCAGCGTACGGGTTAGGATTAGGGGACGGGTGAGGGTCAGGCTTCGGGGAAGGGTTAGGGTTAGGGCTCGGGCTAGGGTTAGGGTTAGGGGACGGGGACGGCTTAGGGTCCAGGTGAGGGTACGACGACGCTTTAGGGGGAGCGTACGTGTGAGGGCGCGGGTGAGTGTCAGCGTACGGGTTAGGATTAGGGGACGGGTGAGGGTCAGGCTTCGGGGAAGTGTTAGGGTTAGGGCTCGGGCTAGGGTTAGGGTTAGGGGACGGGGACGGTTTAGGGTCCAGGTGAGGGTACGACGACGCTTTAGGGGGAGCGTACGTGTGAGGGCGCGGGTGAGTGTCAGCGTACGGGTTAGGATTAGGGGACGGGTGAGGGTCAGGCTTCGGGGAAGGGTTAGGGTTAGGGCTCGGGCTACGGTTAGGGTTAGGGGACGGGGACGGTTTAGGGTCCAGTGAGGGTACGACGACGCTTTAGGGGGAGCGTACGTGTGAGGGCGCGGGTGAGTGTCAGCGTACGGGTTAGGATTAGGGGACGGGTGAGGGTCAGGCTTCGGGGAAGGGTTAGGGTTAGGGCTCGGGCTAGGGTTAGGGTTAGGTGACGGGGACGGTTTAGGGTACAGGTGAGGGTACGACGACGCTTTAGGGGGAGCGTACGTGTGAGGGCGCGGGTGAGTGTCAGCGTACGGGTTAGGATTAGGGGACGGGTGAGGGTCAGGCTTCGGGGAAGGGTTAGGGTTAGGGCTCGGGCTAGGGTTAGGGTTAGGGGACGGGGACGGTTTAGGGTCCAGGTGAGGGTACGACGACGCTTTAGGGGGAGCGTACGTGTGAGGGCGCGGGTGAGTGTCAGCGTACGGGTTAGGATTAGGGGAC
Source organism: Orcinus orca (assembly GCF_937001465.1). Classification (NCBI taxonomy): domain Eukaryota; kingdom Metazoa; phylum Chordata; class Mammalia; order Artiodactyla; family Delphinidae; genus Orcinus; species Orcinus orca. Next base: position 100,967 of record NW_026043792.1, read on the forward strand.
GGGTGAGGGTCAGGCTTCGGGGAAGGGTTAGGGTTAGGGCTCGGGCTAGGGTTAGGGTTAGGGGACGGGGACGGTTTAGGGTCCAGGTGAGGGTACGACGACGCTTTAGGGGGAGCGTACATGTGAGGGCGTGGGTGAGTGTCAGCGTACGGGTTAGGATTAGGGGACGGGTGAGGGTCAGGCTTCGGGGAAGGGTTAGGGTTAGGGCTCGGGCTAGGGTTAGGGTTAGGGGACGGGGACGGTTTAGGGTCCAGGTGAGGGTACGACGACACTTTAGGGGGAGCGTACGTGTCAGGGCGCAGGTGAGTGTCAGCGTACGGGTTAGGATTAGGGGAAGGGTGAGGGTCAGGTTTCGGGGAAGGGTTAGGGTTAGGGCTCGGGCTAGGGTTAGGGTTAGGGGACGGGGACGGTTTAGGGTCCAGGTGAGGGTACGACGACGCTTTAGGGGGAGCGTACGTGTGAGGGCGCGGGTGAGTGTCAGCGTACGGGTTAGGATTAGGGGACGGGTGAGGGTCAGGCTTCGGGGAAGGGTTAGGGTTAGGGTTCGGGCTAGGGTTAGGGTTAGGGGACGGGGACGGTTTAGGGTCCAGGTGAGGGTACGACGACGCTTTAGGGGGAGCGTACGTGTGAGGGCGCGGGTGAGTGTCAGGGTACGGGTTAGGATTAGGGAACGGGTGAGGGTCAGGCTTCGGGGAAGGGTTAGGGTTAGGGTTCGGGCTAGGGTTAGGGTTAGGGGACGGGGACGGTTTAGGGTCCAGGTGAGGGTACGACGACGCTTTAGGGGGAGCGTACGTGTGAGGGCGCGGGTGAGTGTCAGCGTACGGTTTAGGATTAGGGAACGGGTGAGGGTCAGGCTTCGGGGAAGGGTTAGGGTTAGGGCTCGGGCTAGGGTTAGTGTTAGGGGACGGGGACGGTTTAGGGTCCAGGTGAGGGTACGACGACGCTTTAGGGGGAGCGTACGTGTGAGGGCGCGGGTGAGTGTCAGCGTACGGGTTAGGATTAGGGGACGGGTGAGGGTCAGGCTTCGGGAAGGGTTAGAGTTAGGGCTCGGGCTAGGGTTAGGGTTAGGGGACGGGGACGGTTTAGGGTCCAGGTGAGGGTACGACGACGCTTTAGGGGGAGCGTACGTGTGAGGGCGCGGGTGAGTGTCAGCGTACGGGTTAGGATTAGGGGACGGGTGAGGGTCAGGCTTCGGGGAAGGGCTAGGGTTAGGGCTCGGGCTAGGGTTAGGGTTAGGGGACGGAGACGGTTTAGGGTCCAGGTGAGGGTACGACGACGCTTTAGGGGGAGCGTACGTGTGAGGGCGCGGGTGAGTGTCAGCGTACGGGTTAGGATTAGGGGACGGGTGAGGGTCAGGCTTCGGGGAAGGGTTAGGGTTAGGGCTCGGGCTAGGGTTAGGGTTCGGGGACGGGGACGGTTTAGGGTCCAGGTGAGGGTACGACGACGCTTTAGGGGGAGCGTACGTGTGAGGGCGCGGGTGAGTGTCAGCGTACGGGTTAGGATTAGGGGACGGGTGAGGGTCAGGCTTCGGGGAAGTGTTAGGGTTAGGGCTCGGGCTAGGGTTAGGGTTAGGGGACGGGGACGGTTTAGGGTCCAGGTGAGGGTACGACGACGCTTTAGGGGGAGCGTACGTGTGAGGGCGCGGGTGAGTGTCAGCGTACGGGTTAGGATTAGGGGAAGGGTGAGGGTCAGGCTTCGGGGAAGGGTTAGGGTTAGGGCTCGGGCTATGGTTAGGGTTAGGGGACGGGGACGGTTTAGGGTCCAGGTGAGGGTACGACGACGCTTTATGGGGAGCGTACGTGTGAGGGCGCGGGTGAGTGTCAGCGTACGGGTTAGGATTAGGGGACGGGTGAGGGTCAGGCTTCGGGGAAGGGTTAGGGTTAGGGCTCGGGCTAGGGTTAGGGTTAGGGGACGGGGACGGTTTAGGGTCCAGGTGAGGGTACGACGACGCTTTAGGGGGAGCGTACGTGTGAGGGCGCGGGTGAGTGTCAGCGTACGGGTTAGGATTAGGGGACGGGTGAGGGTCAGGCTTCGGGGAAGGGTTAGGGTTAGGGCTCGGGCTAGGGTTAGGGTTAGGGGACGGGGACGGTTTAGGGTCCAGTGAGGGTACGACGACGCTTTAGGGGGAGCGTACGTGTGAGGGCGCGGGTGAGTGTCAGCGTACGGGTTAGGATTAGGGGACGGGTGAGGGTCAGGCTTCGGGGAAGGGTTAGGGTTAGGGCTCGGGCTAGGGTTAGGGTTAGGGGACGGGGACGGTTTAGGGTCCAGGTGAGGGTACGACGACGCTTTAGGGGGAGCGTACGTGTGAGGGCGCGGGGTGTCAGCGTACAGGTTAGGATTAGGGGACGGGTGAGGGTCAGGCTTCGGGAAGGGTTAGGGTTAGGGCTCGGGCTAGGGTTAGGGTTAGGGGACGGGGACGGTTTAGGGTCCAGGTGAGGGTACGACGACGCTTTAGGGGGAGCGTACGTGTGAGGGCGCGGGTGAGTGTCAGCGTACGGGTTAGGATTAGGGGACGGGTGAGGGTCAGGCTTCGGGGAAGGGTTAGGGTTAGGGCTCGGGCTAGGGTTAGGGTTAGGGGACGGGGACGGTTTAGGGTCCAGGTGAGGGTACGACGACGCTTTAGGGGGAGCGTACG
>NW_026043794.1:0-50993 GCF_937001465.1 Orcinus orca
TTCTCAGTTCCTTGCTGGAGCTTCAGCAGGAGCGCTCTGGAGCTCGCCGGCAGAGGAATGGTGAGTCCCCCCGCCCCACCCCGGCCTCAAGCAAAAGTCCAGATTTCCCCCGTTAGTAACACCTCGGAGTGCCAGAGGGAGCGGGGGGGGGGGGGGGGGGGGCATGCGTTAACGGAATGCTTCAACCGTGGAAGGTATTTCACGAGACACTGTGCACTCACGTTCGTTGTAACAACTGTCAAAGGGCACTCACTGTATGCCTTCCAACTCCTCGGCTGTGTTTGAGCCCCAGGAAGTAAATGCGTTCGTTTGACGAAGCTCCGTGAACGTGCAACGGTGATGGCGAAGCGCTGCCCTGTTCGCTCCAAAGCTCTCGTTCGTGCGGCCTTCCCACGGCCTCAAGGTACGCAGTTCTAAAGAGCCTTACATTCCATGCTGGTGTGCCAAGCCCCCCACCCACCCGCAGGGAGGCATTTGGGCTCTTCTGAGAAACACCAGTGTGCGTCCCAAGTGAAACCAGGGCGTCTCCCCCAGGACGTCGCCGAACGGCAGTCGGATGCCAGAGGTGTACCTCCAGCCGGAAAAAGAGGGAAAAGGACAGCTTTCCCAGGGACAATTCCGGACCCTTGGGACCATCCAGAATCACCAAGGCCTCAACTTTGCACGGCCTGGGGAACGCTCTTCCGCCTGTCCAGCAATCCCCACGTCAACACCTTTCTCGGCAGAGGCAGGCACTCTCTCCCTTGTACTAGATAGCTCGGCAGAGCCTTCCGAGAAACATGCTGCGTCATTCAGCTTGAACGTGGGACGCGGAGGGGAGAGTACGCTTTCTCCCCGTTTGGAGGCGCCTCGCGCTTGGCTTCAAAGCTGCCTGGAACGGCACTAGCGGCCCGACGTCTCTGCACGGCAGGACTGTCGTTGTGGGCCGAGGCTGCGTGTTCTCCCAAAGCGAAAACCGTGCTGGCAATCCCTTTCTAGGAACTCCTCCCACGGCACCCAGGTTCAGCTCCGGCCGAACGAAAGGTGACCTCAGGCCTCAAGGTGAAGTTCCAGTGTTTCACGTCAGGGGAGTTGCGTGTGCAGGGGTCTCCAATGAGGCCATACTCCACCACGGAGTGCCTTAACCCTGCGACGCTCCTGGGGACACACAGGGTAGGAGCCCATGCACCAGTTTCGCAGGATGACCTCTCTCCGTGCCGGAACGGCGGCCTCTGGCTTCTGAGGAACCTTAGCGTAAGCAGGCCCCTTGGAGACAGCTCTTCACATTCATAGCTAGGGCAGTGTACTCCTCTCTGGGTTGCCCAGGTTGAGTGGCCCAGTCGTCCGAGAGACTGGCGAAAGCAGCGCTGGGCGGGCGGACTCCCTTTGCCAGTCAGTCGAACGGCCTCCTTGACTGAAAGAGAACTGCAGTGCCAAAAGACACCGCGCTGACGACTGGCTCCGGGAAGAGACTCGGGACAGCACTCTCACAGCAGCGAAAGCTAGGCTGTGGGCCCAGCCTGAGGAGCAGTACGTACGTTTGCCACACTTCTTTACACAGCTAGGCGTGAGCCAGAGAGCCTTGGTCACTGAGGCCTACCTGAGGTACTGCCATACTTACCCAGTAGATCCCACGCAGAGGTCCCTGTGCCCAAAAGGGCCTCCACGGAAGGGCCCTGTTCCTCCCGTGTGTTTCCTTGAGGTAATCAGAAACCACCGAGGATAACTACGTGAGCTCCGCTTTGAAACTGGGCGACCCTGGGCAAACCTGATTCCCCTCCGTGGTAGACGAGACAGTGGCGGGTCCTAAGCTGCCTGAAGCACACTCCTCGCGCGCACCTTCTCTTCGCTGCCGGAAGGCCTCCCATAAGAAGTCTGAGTTGACTCGTGACAGCAGAAGTCTGAGTTGACTCGTGTGAGGCCTGCTGTTCTCAGTTCCTTGCTGGGAGCTTCAGCAGGAGCGCTCTGGAGCTCGCCGGCAGAGGAATGGTGAGTCCCCCCGCCCCACCCCGGCCTCAAGCAAAAGTCCAGATTTCCCCGTTAGTAACACCTCGGAGTGCCAGAGGGAGCGGGGGGGGGGGGGGGGGGGCATGCGTTAACGGAATGCTTCAACCGTGGAAGGTATTTCACGAGACACTGTGCACTCACGTTCGTTGTAACAACTGTCAAAGGGCACTCACTGTATGCCTTCCAACTCCTCGGCTGTGTTTGAGCCCCAGGAAGTAAATGCGTTCGTTTGACGAAGCTCCGTGAACGTGCAACGGTGATGGCGAAGCGCTGCCCTGTTCGCTCCAAAGCTCTCGTTCGTGCGGCCTTCCCACGGCCTCAAGGTACGCAGTTCTAAAGAGCCTTACATTCCATGCTGGTGTGCCAAGCCCCCCACCCACCCGCAGGGAGGCATTTGGGCTCTTCTGAGAAACACCAGTGTGCGTCCCAAGTGAAACCAGGGCGTCTCCCCCAGGACGTCGCCGAACGGCAGTCGGATGCCAGAGGTGTACCTCCAGCCGGAAAAAGAGGGAAAAGGACAGCTTTCCCAGGGACAATTCCGGACCCTTGGGACCATCCAGAATCACCAAGGCCTCAACTTTGCACGGCCTGGGGAACGCTCTTCCGCCTGTCCAGCAATCCCCACGTCAACACCTTTCTCGGCAGAGGCAGGCACTCTCTCCCTTGTACTAGATAGCTCGGCAGAGCCTTCCGAGAAACATGCTGCGTCATTCAGCTTGAACGTGGGACGCGGAGGGGAGAGTACGCTTTCTCCCCGTTTGGAGGCGCCTCGCGCTTGGCTTCAAAGCTGCCTGGAACGGCACTAGCGGCCCGACGTCTCTGCACGGCAGGACTGTCGTTGTGGGCCGAGGCTGCGTGTTCTCCCAAAGCGAAAACCGTGCTGGCAATCCCTTTCTAGGAACTCCTCCCACGGCACCCCAGGTTCAGCTCCGGCCGAACGAAAGGTGACCTCAGGCCTCAAGGTGAAGTTCCAGTGTTTCACGTCAGGGGAGTTGCGTGTGCAGGGGTCTCCAATGAGGCCATACTCCACCACGGAGTGCCTTAACCCTGCGACGCTCCTGGGGACACACAGGGTAGGAGCCCATGCACCAGTTTCGCAGGATGACCTCTCTCCGTGCCGGAACGGCGGCCTCTGGCTTCTGAGGAACCTTAGCGTAAGCAGGCCCCTTGGAGACAGCTCTTCACATTCATAGCTAGGGCAGTGTACTCCTCTCTGGGTTGCCCAGGTTGAGTGGCCCAGTCGTCCGAGAGACTGGCGAAAGCAGCGCTGGGCGGGCGGACTCCCTTTGCCAGTCAGTCGAACGGCCTCCTTGACTGAAAGAGAACTGCAGTGCCAAAAGACACCGCGCTGACGACTGGCTCCGGGAAGAGACTCGGGACAGCACTCTCACAGCAGCGAAAGCTAGGCTGTGGGCCCAGCCTGAGGAGCAGTACGTACGTTTGCCACACTTCTTTACACAGCTAGGCGTGAGCCAGAGAGCCTTGGTCACTGAGGCCTACCTGAGGTACTGCCATACTTACCCAGTAGATCCCACGCAGAGGTCCCTGTGCCCAAAAGGGCCTCCACGGAAGGGCCCTGTTCCTCCCGTGTGTTTCCTTGAGGTAATCAGAAACCACCGAGGATAACTACGTGAGCTCCGCTTTGAAACTGGGCGACCCTGGGCAAACCTGATTCCCCTCCGTGGTAGACGAGACAGTGGCGGGTCCTAAGCTGCCTGAAGCACACTCCTCGCGCGCACCTTCTCTTCGCTGCCGGAAGGCCTCCCATAAGAAGTCTGAGTTGACTCGTGACAGCAGAAGTCTGAGTTGACTCGTGTGAGGCCTGCTGTTCTCAGTTCCTTGCTGGGAGCTTCAGCAGGAGCGCTCTGGAGCTCGCCGGCAGAGGAATGGTGAGTCCCCCCGCCCCACCCCGGCCTCAAGCAAAAGTCCAGATTTCCCCCGTTAGTAACACCTCGGAGTGCCAGAGGGAGCGGGGGGGGGGGGGGGGGGGGGGCATGCGTTAACGGAATGCTTCAACCGTGGAAGGTATTTCACGAGACACTGTGCACTCACGTTCGTTGTAACAACTGTCAAAGGGCACTCACTGTATGCCTTCCAACTCCTCGGCTGTGTTTGAGCCCCAGGAAGTAAATGCGTTCGTTTGACGAAGCTCCGTGAACGTGCAACGGTGATGGCGAAGCGCTGCCCTGTTCGCTCCAAAGCTCTCGTTCGTGCGGCCTTCCCACGGCCTCAAGGTACGCAGTTCTAAAGAGCCTTACATTCCATGCTGGTGTGCCAAGCCCCCCACCCACCCGCAGGGAGGCATTTGGGCTCTTCTGAGAAACACCAGTGTGCGTCCCAAGTGAAACCAGGGCGTCTCCCCCAGGACGTCGCCGAACGGCAGTCGGATGCCAGAGGTGTACCTCCAGCCGGAAAAAGAGGGAAAAGGACAGCTTTCCCAGGGACAATTCCGGACCCTTGGGACCATCCAGAATCACCAAGGCCTCAACTTTGCACGGCCTGGGGAACGCTCTTCCGCCTGTCCAGCAATCCCCACGTCAACACCTTTCTCGGCAGAGGCAGGCACTCTCTCCCTTGTACTAGATAGCTCGGCAGAGCCTTCCGAGAAACATGCTGCGTCATTCAGCTTGAACGTGGGACGCGGAGGGGAGAGTACGCTTTCTCCCCGTTTGGAGGCGCCTCGCGCTTGGCTTCAAAGCTGCCTGGAACGGCACTAGCGGCCCGACGTCTCTGCACGGCAGGACTGTCGTTGTGGGCCGAGGCTGCGTGTTCTCCCAAAGCGAAAACCGTGCTGGCAATCCCTTTCTAGGAACTCCTCCCACGGCACCCCAGGTTCAGCTCCGGCCGAACGAAAGGTGACCTCAGGCCTCAAGGTGAAGTTCCAGTGTTTCACGTCAGGGGAGTTGCGTGTGCAGGGGTCTCCAATGAGGCCATACTCCACCACGGAGTGCCTTAACCCTGCGACGCTCCTGGGGACACACAGGGTAGGAGCCCATGCACCAGTTTCGCAGGATGACCTCTCTCCGTGCCGGAACGGCGGCCTCTGGCTTCTGAGGAACCTTAGCGTAAGCAGGCCCCTTGGAGACAGCTCTTCACATTCATAGCTAGGGCAGTGTACTCCTCTCTGGGTTGCCCAGGTTGAGTGGCCCAGTCGTCCGAGAGACTGGCGAAAGCAGCGCTGGGCGGGCGGACTCCCTTTGCCAGTCAGTCGAACGGCCTCCTTGACTGAAAGAGAACTGCAGTGCCAAAAGACACCGCGCTGACGACTGGCTCCGGGAAGAGACTCGGGACAGCACTCTCACAGCAGCGAAAGCTAGGCTGTGGGCCCAGCCTGAGGAGCAGTACGTACGTTTGCCACACTTCTTTACACAGCTAGGCGTGAGCCAGAGAGCCTTGGTCACTGAGGCCTACCTGAGGTACTGCCATACTTACCCAGTAGATCCCACGCAGAGGTCCCTGTGCCAAAAGGGCCTCCACGGAAGGGCCCTGTTCCTCCCGTGTGTTTCCTTGAGGTAATCAGAAACCACCGAGGATAACTACGTGAGCTCCGCTTTGAAACTGGGCGACCCTGGGCAAACCTGATTCCCCTCCGTGGTAGACGAGACAGTGGCGGGTCCTAAGCTGCCTGAAGCACACTCCTCGCGCGCACCTTCTCTTCGCTGCCGGAAGGCCTCCCATAAGAAGTCTGAGTTGACTCGTGACAGCAGAAGTCTGAGTTGACTCGTGTGAGGCCTGCTGTTCTCAGTTCCTTGCTGGGAGCTTCAGCAGGAGCGCTCTGGAGCTCGCCGGCAGAGGAATGGTGAGTCCCCCCGCCCCACCCCGGCCTCAAGCAAAAGTCCAGATTTCCCCCGTTAGTAACACCTCGGAGTGCCAGAGGGAGCGGGGGGGGGGGGGGGGGGGCATGCGTTAACGGAATGCTTCAACCGTGGAAGGTATTTCACGAGACACTGTGCACTCACGTTCGTTGTAACAACTGTCAAAGGGCACTCACTGTATGCCTTCCAACTCCTCGGCTGTGTTTGAGCCCCAGGAAGTAAATGCGTTCGTTTGACGAAGCTCCGTGAACGTGCAACGGTGATGGCGAAGCGCTGCCCTGTTCGCTCCAAAGCTCTCGTTCGTGCGGCCTTCCCACGGCCTCAAGGTACGCAGTTCTAAAGAGCCTTACATTCCATGCTGGTGTGCCAAGCCCCCCACCCACCCGCAGGGAGGCATTTGGGCTCTTCTGAGAAACACCAGTGTGCGTCCCAAGTGAAACCTCCCCCAGGACGTCGCCGAACGGCAGTCGGATGCCAGAGGTGTACCTCCAGCCGGAAAAAGAGGGAAAAGGACAGCTTTCCCAGGGACAATTCCGGACCCTTGGGACCATCCAGAATCACCAAGGCCTCAACTTTGCACGGCTGGGGAACGCTCTTCCGCCTGTCCAGCAATCCCCACGTCAACACCTTTCTCGGCAGAGGCAGGCACTCTCTCCCTTGTACTAGATAGCTCGGCAGAGCCTTCCGAGAAACATGCTGGCGTCATTCAGCTTGAACGTGGGACGCGGAGGGGAGAGTACGCTTTCTCCCCGTTTGGAGGCGCCTCGCGCTTGGCTTCAAAGCTGCCTGGAACGGCACTAGCGGCCCCGACGTCTCTGCACGGCAGGACTGTCGTTGTGGGCCGAGGCTGCGTGTTCTCCCAAAGCGAAAACCGTGCTGGCAATCCCTTTCTAGGAACTCCTCCCACGGCACCCCCAGGTTCAGCTCCGGCCGAACGAAAGGTGACCTCAGGCCTCAAGGGTGAAGTTCCAGTGTTTCACGTCAGGGGAGTTGCGTGTGCAGGGGTCTCCAATGAGGCCATACTCCACCACGGAGTGCCTTAACCCCTGCGACGCTCCTGGGGACACACAGGGTAGGAGCCCATGCACCAGTTTCGCAGGATGACCTCTCTCCGTGCCGGAACGGCGGCCTCTGGCTTCTGAGGAACCTTAGCGTAAGCAGGCCCCTTGGAGACAGCTCTTCACATTCATAGCTAGGGCAGTGTACTCCTCTCTGGGTTGCCCAGGTTGAGTGGCCCAGTCGTCCGAGAGACTGGCGAAAGCAGCGCTGGGCGGGCGGACTCCCTTTGCCAGTCAGTCGAACGGCCTCCTTGACTGAAAGAGAACTGCAGTGCCAAAAGACACCGCGCTGACGACTGGCTCCGGGAAGAGACTCGGGACAGCACTCTCACAGCAGCGAAAGCTAGGCTGTGGGCCCAGCCTGAGGAGCAGTACGTACGTTTGCCACACTTCTTTACACAGCTAGGCGTGAGCCAGAGAGCCTTGGTCACTGAGGCCTACCTGAGGTACTGCCATACTTACCCAGTAGATCCCACGCAGAGGTCCCTGTGCCCAAAAGGGCCTCCACGGAAGGGCCCTGTTCCTCCCGTGTGTTTCCTTGAGGTAATCAGAAACCACCGAGGATAACTACGTGAGCTCCGCTTTGAAACTGGGCGACCCTGGGCAAACCTGATTCCCCTCCGTGGTAGACGAGACAGTGGCGGGTCCTAAGCTGCCTGAAGCACACTCCTCGCGCGCACCTTCTCTTCGCTGCCGGAAGGCCTCCCATAAGAAGTCTGAGTTGACTCGTGACAGCAGAAGTCTGAGTTGACTCGTGTGAGGCCTGCTGTTCTCAGTTCCTTGCTGGGAGCTTCAGCAGGAGCGCTCTGGAGCTCGCCGGCAGAGGAATGGTGAGTCCCCCCGCCCCACCCCCGGCCTCAAGCAAAAGTCCAGATTTCCCCCGTTAGTAACACCTCGGAGTGCCAGAGGGAGCGGGGGGGGGGGGGGGGGGGGCATGCGTTAACGGAATGCTTCAACCGTGGAAGGTATTTCACGAGACACTGTGCACTCACGTTCGTTGTAACAACTGTCAAAGGGCACTCACTGTATGCCTTCCAACTCCTCGGCTGTGTTTGAGCCCCAGGAAGTAAATGCGTTCGTTTGACGAAGCTCCGTGAACGTGCAACGGTGATGCGAAGCGCTGCCCTGATCGCTTCCAAAGCTCTCGTTCGTAGCGGCCTTCCACGGCCTCAAGGTACGCAGTTCTAAAGAGCCTTACATTCCATGCTGGTGTGCCAAGCCCCCCACCCACCCGCAGGGAGGCATTTGGGCTCTTCTGAGAAACACCAGTGTGCGTCCCAAGTGAAAACCAGGGCGTCTCCCCCAGGACGTCGCCGAACGGCAGTCGGATGCCAGAGGTGTACCTCCAGCCGGAAAAAGAGGGAAAAGGACAGCTTTCCCAGGGACAATTCCGGACCCTTGGGACCATCCAGAATCACCAAGGCCTCAACTTTGCACGGCCTGGGGAACGCTCTTCCGCCTGTCCAGCAATCCCCACGTCAACACCTTTCTCGGCAGAGGCAGGCACTCTCCTCCCTTGTACTAGATAGCTCGGCAGAGCCTTCCGAGAAACATGCTGCGTCATTCAGCTTGAACGTGGGACGCGGAGGGGAGAGTACGCTTTCTCCCCGTTTGGAGGCGCCTCGCGCTTGGCTTCAAAGCTGCCTGGAACGGCACTAGCGGCCCGACGTCTCTGCACGGCAGGACTGTCGTTGTGGGCCGAGGCTGCGTGTTCTCCCAAAGCGAAAACCGTGCTGGCAATCCCTTTCTAGGAACTCCTCCCACGGCACCCCAGGTTCAGCTCCGGCCGAACGAAAGGTGACCTCAGGCCTCAAGGTGAAGTTCCAGTGTTTCACGTCAGGGGAGTTGCGTGTGCAGGGGTCTCCAATGAGGCCATACTCCACCACGGAGTGCCTTAACCCTGCGACGCTCCTGGGGACACACAGGGTAGGAGCCCATGCACCAGTTTCGCAGGATGACCTCTCTCCGTGCCGGAACGGCGGCCTCTGGCTTCTGAGGAACCTTAGCGTAAGCAGGCCCCTTGGAGACAGCTCTTCACATTCATAGCTAGGGCAGTGTACTCCTCTCTGGGTTGCCCAGGTTGAGTGGCCCAGTCGTCCGAGAGACTGGCGAAAGCAGCGCTGGGCGGGCGGACTCCCTTTGCCAGTCAGTCGAACGGCCTCCTTGACTGAAAGAGAACTGCAGTGCCAAAAGACACCGCGCTGACGACTGGCTCCGGGAAGAGACTCGGGACAGCACTCTCACAGCAGCGAAAGCTAGGCTGTGGGCCCAGCCTGAGGAGCAGTACGTACGTTTGCCACACTTCTTTACACAGCTAGGCGTGAGCCAGAGAGCCTTGGTCACTGAGGCCTACCTGAGGTACTGCCATACTTACCCAGTAGATCCCACGCAGAGGTCCCTGTGCCCAAAAGGGCCTCCACGGAAGGGCCCTGTTCCTCCCGTGTGTTTCCTTGAGGTAATCAGAAACCACCGAGGATAACTACGTGAGCTCCGCTTTGAAACTGGGCGACCCTGGGCAAACCTGATTCCCCTCCGTGGTAGACGAGACAGTGGCGGGTCCTAAGCTGCCTGAAGCACACTCCTCGCGCGCACCTTCTCTTCGCTGCCGGAAGGCCTCCCATAAGAAGTCTGAGTTGACTCGTGACAGCAGAAGTCTGAGTTGACTCGTGTGAGGCCTGCTGTTCTCAGTTCCTTGCTGGGAGCTTCAGCAGGAGCGCTCTGGAGCTCGCCGGCAGAGGAATGGTGAGTCCCCCCGCCCCACCCCGGCCTCAAGCAAAAGTCCAGATTTCCCCCGTTAGTAACACCTCGGAGTGCCAGAGGGAGCGGGGGGGGGGGGGGGGGGGGGCATGCGTTAACGGAATGCTTCAACCGTGGAAGGTATTTCACGAGACACTGTGCACTCACGTTCGTTGTAACAACTGTCAAAGGGCACTCACTGTATGCCTTCCAACTCCTCGGCTGTGTTTGAGCCCCAGGAAGTAAATGCGTTCGTTTGACGAAGCTCCGTGAACGTGCAACGGTGATGGCGAAGCGCTGCCCTGTTCGCTCCAAAGCTCTCGTTCGTGCGGCCTTCCCACGGCCTCAAGGTACGCAGTTCTAAAGAGCCTTACATTCCATGCTGGTGTGCCAAGCCCCCCACCCACCCGCAGGGAGGCATTTGGGCTCTTCTGAGAAACACCAGTGTGCGTCCCAAGTGAAACCAGGGCGTCTCCCCCAGGACGTCGCCGAACGGCAGTCGGATGCCAGAGGTGTACCTCCAGCCGGAAAAAGAGGGAAAAGGACAGCTTTCCCAGGGACAATTCCGGACCCTTGGGACCATCCAGAATCACCAAGGCCTCAACTTTGCACGGCCTGGGGAACGCTCTTCCGCCTGTCCAGCAATCCCCACGTCAACACCTTTCTCGGCAGAGGCAGGCACTCTCTCCCTTGTACTAGATAGCTCGGCAGAGCCTTCCGAGAAACATGCTGCGTCATTCAGCTTGAACGTGGGACGCGGAGGGGAGAGTACGCTTTCTCCCCGTTTGGAGGCGCCTCGCGCTTGGCTTCAAAGCTGCCTGGAACGGCACTAGCGGCCCGACGTCTCTGCACGGCAGGACTGTCGTTGTGGGCCGAGGCTGCGTGTTCTCCCAAAGCGAAAACCGTGCTGGCAATCCCTTTCTAGGAACTCCTCCCACGGCACCCCAGGTTCAGCTCCGGCCGAACGAAAGGTGACCTCAGGCCTCAAGGTGAAGTTCCAGTGTTTCACGTCAGGGGAGTTGCGTGTGCAGGGGTCTCCAATGAGGCCATACTCCACCACGGAGTGCCTTAACCCTGCGACGCTCCTGGGGACACACAGGGTAGGAGCCCATGCACCAGTTTCGCAGGATGACCTCTCTCCGTGCCGGAACGGCGGCCTCTGGCTTCTGAGGAACCTTAGCGTAAGCAGGCCCCTTGGAGACAGCTCTTCACATTCATAGCTAGGGCAGTGTACTCCTCTCTGGGTTGCCCAGGTTGAGTGGCCCAGTCGTCCGAGAGACTGGCGAAAGCAGCGCTGGGCGGGCGGACTCCCTTTGCCAGTCAGTCGAACGGCCTCCTTGACTGAAAGAGAACTGCAGTGCCAAAAGACACCGCGCTGACGACTGGCTCCGGGAAGAGACTCGGGACAGCACTCTCACAGCAGCGAAAGCTAGGCTGTGGGCCCAGCCTGAGGAGCAGTACGTACGTTTGCCACACTTCTTTACACAGCTAGGCGTGAGCCAGAGAGCCTTGGTCACTGAGGCCTACCTGAGGTACTGCCATACTTACCCAGTAGATCCCACGCAGAGGTCCCTGTGCCCAAAAGGGCCTCCACGGAAGGGCCCTGTTCCTCCCGTGTGTTTCCTTGAGGTAATCAGAAACCACCGAGGATAACTACGTGAGCTCCGCTTTGAAACTGGGCGACCCTGGGCAAACCTGATTCCCCTCCGTGGTAGACGAGACAGTGGCGGGTCCTAAGCTGCCTGAAGCACACTCCTCGCGCGCACCTTCTCTTCGCTGCCGGAAGGCCTCCCATAAGAAGTCTGAGTTGACTCGTGACAGCAGAAGTCTGAGTTGACTCGTGTGAGGCCTGCTGTTCTCAGTTCCTTGCTGGGAGCTTCAGCAGGAGCGCTCTGGAGCTCGCCGGCAGAGGAATGGTGAGTCCCCCCGCCCCACCCCGGCCTCAAGCAAAAGTCCAGATTTCCCCCGTTAGTAACACCTCGGAGTGCCAGAGGGAGCGGGGGGGGGGGGGGGGGGGGCATGCGTTAACGGAATGCTTCAACCGTGGAAGGTATTTCACGAGACACTGTGCACTCACGTTCGTTGTAACAACTGTCAAAGGGCACTCACTGTATGCCTTCCAACTCCTCGGCTGTGTTTGAGCCCCAGGAAGTAAATGCGTTCGTTTGACGAAGCTCCGTGAACGTGCAACGGTGATGGCGAAGCGCTGCCCTGTTCGCTCCAAAGCTCTCGTTCGTGCGGCCTTCCCACGGCCTCAAGGTACGCAGTTCTAAAGAGCCTTACATTCCATGCTGGTGTGCCAAGCCCCCCACCCACCCGCAGGGAGGCATTTGGGCTCTTCTGAGAAACACCAGTGTGCGTCCCAAGTGAAACCAGGGCGTCTCCCCCAGGACGTCGCCGAACGGCAGTCGGATGCCAGAGGTGTACCTCCAGCCGGAAAAAGAGGGAAAAGGACAGCTTTCCCAGGGACAATTCCGGACCCTTGGGACCATCCAGAATCACCAAGGCCTCAACTTTGCACGGCCTGGGGAACGCTCTTCCGCCTGTCCAGCAATCCCCACGTCAACACCTTTCTCGGCAGAGGCAGGCACTCTCTCCCTTGTACTAGATAGCTCGGCAGAGCCTTCCGAGAAACATGCTGCGTCATTCAGCTTGAACGTGGGACGCGGAGGGGAGAGTACGCTTTCTCCCCGTTTGGAGGCGCCTCGCGCTTGGCTTCAAAGCTGCCTGGAACGGCACTAGCGGCCCGACGTCTCTGCACGGCAGGACTGTCGTTGTGGGCCGAGGCTGCGTGTTCTCCCAAAGCGAAAACCGTGCTGGCAATCCCTTTCTAGGAACTCCTCCCACGGCACCCCAGGTTCAGCTCCGGCCGAACGAAAGGTGACCTCAGGCCTCAAGGTGAAGTTCCAGTGTTTCACGTCAGGGGAGTTGCGTGTGCAGGGGTCTCCAATGAGGCCATACTCCACCACGGAGTGCCTTAACCCTGCGACGCTCCTGGGGACACACAGGGTAGGAGCCCATGCACCAGTTTCGCAGGATGACCTCTCTCCGTGCCGGAACGGCGGCCTCTGGCTTCTGAGGAACCTTAGCGTAAGCAGGCCCCTTGGAGACAGCTCTTCACATTCATAGCTAGGGCAGTGTACTCCTCTCTGGGTTGCCCAGGTTGAGTGGCCCAGTCGTCCGAGAGACTGGCGAAAGCAGCGCTGGGCGGGCGGACTCCCTTTGCCAGTCAGTCGAACGGCCTCCTTGACTGAAAGAGAACTGCAGTGCCAAAAGACACCGCGCTGACGACTGGCTCCGGGAAGAGACTCGGGACAGCACTCTCACAGCAGCGAAAGCTAGGCTGTGGGCCCAGCCTGAGGAGCAGTACGTACGTTTGCCACACTTCTTTACACAGCTAGGCGTGAGCCAGAGAGCCTTGGTCACTGAGGCCTACCTGAGGTACTGCCATACTTACCCAGTAGATCCCACGCAGAGGTCCCTGTGCCCAAAAGGGCCTCCACGGAAGGGCCCTGTTCCTCCCGTGTGTTTCCTTGAGGTAATCAGAAACCACCGAGGATAACTACGTGAGCTCCGCTTTGAAACTGGGCGACCCTGGGCAAACCTGATTCCCCTCCGTGGTAGACGAGACAGTGGCGGGTCCTAAGCTGCCTGAAGCACACTCCTCGCGCGCACCTTCTCTTCGCTGCCGGAAGGCCTCCCATAAGAAGTCTGAGTTGACTCGTGACAGCAGAAGTCTGAGTTGACTCGTGTGAGGCCTGCTGTTCTCAGTTCCTTGCTGGGAGCTTCAGCAGGAGCGCTCTGGAGCTCGCCGGCAGAGGAATGGTGAGTCCCCCCGCCCCACCCCGGCCTCAAGCAAAAGTCCAGATTTCCCCCGTTAGTAACACCTCGGAGTGCCAGAGGGAGCGGGGGGGGGGGGGGGGGGGGGCATGCGTTAACGGAATGCTTCAACCGTGGAAGGTATTTCACGAGACACTGTGCACTCACGTTCGTTGTAACAACTGTCAAAGGGCACTCACTGTATGCCTTCCAACTCCTCGGCTGTGTTTGAGCCCCAGGAAGTAAATGCGTTCGTTTGACGAAGCTCCGTGAACGTGCAACGGTGATGGCGAAGCGCTGCCCTGTTCGCTCCAAAGCTCTCGTTCGTGCGGCCTTCCCACGGCCTCAAGGTACGCAGTTCTAAAGAGCCTTACATTCCATGCTGGTGTGCCAAGCCCCCCACCCACCCGCAGGGAGGCATTTGGGCTCTTCTGAGAAACACCAGTGTGCGTCCCAAGTGAAACCAGGGCGTCTCCCCCAGGACGTCGCCGAACGGCAGTCGGATGCCAGAGGTGTACCTCCAGCCGGAAAAAGAGGGAAAAGGACAGCTTTCCCAGGGACAATTCCGGACCCTTGGGACCATCCAGAATCACCAAGGCCTCAACTTTGCACGGCCTGGGGAACGCTCTTCCGCCTGTCCAGCAATCCCCACGTCAACACCTTTCTCGGCAGAGGCAGGCACTCTCTCCCTTGTACTAGATAGCTCGGCAGAGCCTTCCGAGAAACATGCTGCGTCATTCAGCTTGAACGTGGGACGCGGAGGGGAGAGTACGCTTTCTCCCCGTTTGGAGGCGCCTCGCGCTTGGCTTCAAAGCTGCCTGGAACGGCACTAGCGGCCCGACGTCTCTGCACGGCAGGACTGTCGTTGTGGGCCGAGGCTGCGTGTTCTCCCAAAGCGAAAACCGTGCTGGCAATCCCTTTCTAGGAACTCCTCCCACGGCACCCCAGGTTCAGCTCCGGCCGAACGAAAGGTGACCTCAGGCCTCAAGGTGAAGTTCCAGTGTTTCACGTCAGGGGAGTTGCGTGTGCAGGGGTCTCCAATGAGGCCATACTCCACCACGGAGTGCCTTAACCCTGCGACGCTCCTGGGGACACACAGGGTAGGAGCCCATGCACCAGTTTCGCAGGATGACCTCTCTCCGTGCCGGAACGGCGGCCTCTGGCTTCTGAGGAACCTTAGCGTAAGCAGGCCCCTTGGAGACAGCTCTTCACATTCATAGCTAGGGCAGTGTACTCCTCTCTGGGTTGCCCAGGTTGAGTGGCCCAGTCGTCCGAGAGACTGGCGAAAGCAGCGCTGGGCGGGCGGACTCCCTTTGCCAGTCAGTCGAACGGCCTCCTTGACTGAAAGAGAACTGCAGTGCCAAAAGACACCGCGCTGACGACTGGCTCCGGGAAGAGACTCGGGACAGCACTCTCACAGCAGCGAAAGCTAGGCTGTGGGCCCAGCCTGAGGAGCAGTACGTACGTTTGCCACACTTCTTTACACAGCTAGGCGTGAGCCAGAGAGCCTTGGTCACTGAGGCCTACCTGAGGTACTGCCATACTTACCCAGTAGATCCCACGCAGAGGTCCCTGTGCCCAAAAGGGCCTCCACGGAAGGGCCCTGTTCCTCCCGTGTGTTTCCTTGAGGTAATCAGAAACCACCGAGGATAACTACGTGAGCTCCGCTTTGAAACTGGGCGACCCTGGGCAAACCTGATTCCCCTCCGTGGTAGACGAGACAGTGGCGGGTCCTAAGCTGCCTGAAGCACACTCCTCGCGCGCACCTTCTCTTCGCTGCCGGAAGGCCTCCCATAAGAAGTCTGAGTTGACTCGTGACAGCAGAAGTCTGAGTTGACTCGTGTGAGGCCTGCTGTTCTCAGTTCCTTGCTGGGAGCTTCAGCAGGAGCGCTCTGGAGCTCGCCGGCAGAGGAATGGTGAGTCCCCCCGCCCCACCCCGGCCTCAAGCAAAAGTCCAGATTTCCCCCGTTAGTAACACCTCGGAGTGCCAGAGGGAGCGGGGGGGGGGGGGGGGGGGGCATGCGTTAACGGAATGCTTCAACCGTGGAAGGTATTTCACGAGACACTGTGCACTCACGTTCGTTGTAACAACTGTCAAAGGGCACTCACTGTATGCCTTCCAACTCCTCGGCTGTGTTTGAGCCCCAGGAAGTAAATGCGTTCGTTTGACGAAGCTCCGTGAACGTGCAACGGTGATGGCGAAGCGCTGCCCTGTTCGCTCCAAAGCTCTCGTTCGTGCGGCCTTCCCACGGCCTCAAGGTACGCAGTTCTAAAGAGCCTTACATTCCATGCTGGTGTGCCAAGCCCCCCACCCACCCGCAGGGAGGCATTTGGGCTCTTCTGAGAAACACCAGTGTGCGTCCCAAGTGAAACCAGGGCGTCTCCCCCAGGACGTCGCCGAACGGCAGTCGGATGCCAGAGGTGTACCTCCAGCCGGAAAAAGAGGGAAAAGGACAGCTTTCCCAGGGACAATTCCGGACCCTTGGGACCATCCAGAATCACCAAGGCCTCAACTTTGCACGGCCTGGGGAACGCTCTTCCGCCTGTCCAGCAATCCCCACGTCAACACCTTTCTCGGCAGAGGCAGGCACTCTCTCCCTTGTACTAGATAGCTCGGCAGAGCCTTCCGAGAAACATGCTGCGTCATTCAGCTTGAACGTGGGACGCGGAGGGGAGAGTACGCTTTCTCCCCGTTTGGAGGCGCCTCGCGCTTGGCTTCAAAGCTGCCTGGAACGGCACTAGCGGCCCGACGTCTCTGCACGGCAGGACTGTCGTTGTGGGCCGAGGCTGCGTGTTCTCCCAAAGCGAAAACCGTGCTGGCAATCCCTTTCTAGGAACTCCTCCCACGGCACCCCAGGTTCAGCTCCGGCCGAACGAAAGGTGACCTCAGGCCTCAAGGT
This sequence comes from Orcinus orca, assembly GCF_937001465.1. Lineage (NCBI taxonomy): Eukaryota > Metazoa > Chordata > Mammalia > Artiodactyla > Delphinidae > Orcinus > Orcinus orca. The sequence continues at coordinate 16,315 of NW_026043794.1, forward strand.
GAAGTTCCAGTGTTTCACGTCAGGGGAGTTGCGTGTGCAGGGGTCTCCAATGAGGCCATACTCCACCACGGAGTGCCTTAACCCTGCGACGCTCCTGGGGACACACAGGGTAGGAGCCCATGCACCAGTTTCGCAGGATGACCTCTCTCCGTGCCGGAACGGCGGCCTCTGGCTTCTGAGGAACCTTAGCGTAAGCAGGCCCCTTGGAGACAGCTCTTCACATTCATAGCTAGGGCAGTGTACTCCTCTCTGGGTTGCCCAGGTTGAGTGGCCCAGTCGTCCGAGAGACTGGCGAAAGCAGCGCTGGGCGGGCGGACTCCCTTTGCCAGTCAGTCGAACGGCCTCCTTGACTGAAAGAGAACTGCAGTGCCAAAAGACACCGCGCTGACGACTGGCTCCGGGAAGAGACTCGGGACAGCACTCTCACAGCAGCGAAAGCTAGGCTGTGGGCCCAGCCTGAGGAGCAGTACGTACGTTTGCCACACTTCTTTACACAGCTAGGCGTGAGCCAGAGAGCCTTGGTCACTGAGGCCTACCTGAGGTACTGCCATACTTACCCAGTAGATCCCACGCAGAGGTCCCTGTGCCCAAAAGGGCCTCCACGGAAGGGCCCTGTTCCTCCCGTGTGTTTCCTTGAGGTAATCAGAAACCACCGAGGATAACTACGTGAGCTCCGCTTTGAAACTGGGCGACCCTGGGCAAACCTGATTCCCCTCCGTGGTAGACGAGACAGTGGCGGGTCCTAAGCTGCCTGAAGCACACTCCTCGCGCGCACCTTCTCTTCGCTGCCGGAAGGCCTCCCATAAGAAGTCTGAGTTGACTCGTGACAGCAGAAGTCTGAGTTGACTCGTGTGAGGCCTGCTGTTCTCAGTTCCTTGCTGGGAGCTTCAGCAGGAGCGCTCTGGAGCTCGCCGGCAGAGGAATGGTGAGTCCCCCCGCCCCACCCCGGCCTCAAGCAAAAGTCCAGATTTCCCCCGTTAGTAACACCTCGGAGTGCCAGAGGGAGCGGGGGGGGGGGGGGGGGGGGGCATGCGTTAACGGAATGCTTCAACCGTGGAAGGTATTTCACGAGACACTGTGCACTCACGTTCGTTGTAACAACTGTCAAAGGGCACTCACTGTATGCCTTCCAACTCCTCGGCTGTGTTTGAGCCCCAGGAAGTAAATGCGTTCGTTTGACGAAGCTCCGTGAACGTGCAACGGTGATGGCGAAGCGCTGCCCTGTTCGCTCCAAAGCTCTCGTTCGTGCGGCCTTCCCACGGCCTCAAGGTACGCAGTTCTAAAGAGCCTTACATTCCATGCTGGTGTGCCAAGCCCCCCACCCACCCGCAGGGAGGCATTTGGGCTCTTCTGAGAAACACCAGTGTGCGTCCCAAGTGAAACCAGGGCGTCTCCCCCAGGACGTCGCCGAACGGCAGTCGGATGCCAGAGGTGTACCTCCAGCCGGAAAAAGAGGGAAAAGGACAGCTTTCCCAGGGACAATTCCGGACCCTTGGGACCATCCAGAATCACCAAGGCCTCAACTTTGCACGGCCTGGGGAACGCTCTTCCGCCTGTCCAGCAATCCCCACGTCAACACCTTTCTCGGCAGAGGCAGGCACTCTCTCCCTTGTACTAGATAGCTCGGCAGAGCCTTCCGAGAAACATGCTGCGTCATTCAGCTTGAACGTGGGACGCGGAGGGGAGAGTACGCTTTCTCCCCGTTTGGAGGCGCCTCGCGCTTGGCTTCAAAGCTGCCTGGAACGGCACTAGCGGCCCGACGTCTCTGCACGGCAGGACTGTCGTTGTGGGCCGAGGCTGCGTGTTCTCCCAAAGCGAAAACCGTGCTGGCAATCCCTTTCTAGGAACTCCTCCCACGGCACCCCAGGTTCAGCTCCGGCCGAACGAAAGGTGACCTCAGGCCTCAAGGTGAAGTTCCAGTGTTTCACGTCAGGGGAGTTGCGTGTGCAGGGGTCTCCAATGAGGCCATACTCCACCACGGAGTGCCTTAACCCTGCGACGCTCCTGGGGACACACAGGGTAGGAGCCCATGCACCAGTTTCGCAGGATGACCTCTCTCCGTGCCGGAACGGCGGCCTCTGGCTTCTGAGGAACCTTAGCGTAAGCAGGCCCCTTGGAGACAGCTCTTCACATTCATAGCTAGGGCAGTGTACTCCTCTCTGGGTTGCCCAGGTTGAGTGGCCCAGTCGTCCGAGAGACTGGCGAAAGCAGCGCTGGGCGGGCGGACTCCCTTTGCCAGTCAGTCGAACGGCCTCCTTGACTGAAAGAGAACTGCAGTGCCAAAAGACACCGCGCTGACGACTGGCTCCGGGAAGAGACTCGGGACAGCACTCTCACAGCAGCGAAAGCTAGGCTGTGGGCCCAGCCTGAGGAGCAGTACGTACGTTTGCCACACTTCTTTACACAGCTAGGCGTGAGCCAGAGAGCCTTGGTCACTGAGGCCTACCTGAGGTACTGCCATACTTACCCAGTAGATCCCACGCAGAGGTCCCTGTGCCCAAAAGGGCCTCCACGGAAGGGCCCTGTTCCTCCCGTGTGTTTCCTTGAGGTAATCAGAAACCACCGAGGATAACTACGTGAGCTCCGCTTTGAAACTGGGCGACCCTGGGCAAACCTGATTCCCCTCCGTGGTAGACGAGACAGTGGCGGGTCCTAAGCTGCCTGAAGCACACTCCTCGCGCGCACCTTCTCTTCGCTGCCGGAAGGCCTCCCATAAGAAGTCTGAGTTGACTCGTGACAGCAGAAGTCTGAGTTGACTCGTGTGAGGCCTGCTGTTCTCAGTTCCTTGCTGGGAGCTTCAGCAGGAGCGCTCTGGAGCTCGCCGGCAGAGGAATGGTGAGTCCCCCCGCCCCACCCCGGCCTCAAGCAAAAGTCCAGATTTCCCCCGTTAGTAACACCTCAGAGTGCCAGAGGGAGCGGGGGGGGGGGGGGGGGGGGGGCATGCGTTAACGGAATGCTTCAACCGTGGAAGGTATTTCACGAGACACTGTGCACTCACGTTCGTTGTAACAACTGTCAAAGGGCACTCACTGTATGCCTTCCAACTCCTCGGCTGTGTTTGAGCCCCAGGAAGTAAATGCGTTCGTTTGACGAAGCTCCGTGAACGTGCAACGGTGATGGCGAAGCGCTGCCCTGTTCGCTCCAAAGCTCTCGTTCGTGCGGCCTTCCCACGGCCTCAAGGTACGCAGTTCTAAAGAGCCTTACATTCCATGCTGGTGTGCCAAGCCCCCCACCCACCCGCAGGGAGGCATTTGGGCTCTTCTGAGAAACACCAGTGTGCGTCCCAAGTGAAACCAGGGCGTCTCCCCCAGGACGTCGCCGAACGGCAGTCGGATGCCAGAGGTGTACCTCCAGCCGGAAAAAGAGGGAAAAGGACAGCTTTCCCAGGGACAATTCCGGACCCTTGGGACCATCCAGAATCACCAAGGCCTCAACTTTGCACGGCCTGGGGAACGCTCTTCCGCCTGTCCAGCAATCCCCACGTCAACACCTTTCTCGGCAGAGGCAGGCACTCTCTCCCTTGTACTAGATAGCTCGGCAGAGCCTTCCGAGAAACATGCTGCGTCATTCAGCTTGAACGTGGGACGCGGAGGGGAGAGTACGCTTTCTCCCCGTTTGGAGGCGCCTCGCGCTTGGCTTCAAAGCTGCCTGGAACGGCACTAGCGGCCCGACGTCTCTGCACGGCAGGACTGTCGTTGTGGGCCGAGGCTGCGTGTTCTCCCAAAGCGAAAACCGTGCTGGCAATCCCTTTCTAGGAACTCCTCCCACGGCACCCCAGGTTCAGCTCCGGCCGAACGAAAGGTGACCTCAGGCCTCAAGGTGAAGTTCCAGTGTTTCACGTCAGGGGAGTTGCGTGTGCAGGGGTCTCCAATGAGGCCATACTCCACCACGGAGTGCCTTAACCCTGCGACGCTCCTGGGGACACACAGGGTAGGAGCCCATGCACCAGTTTCGCAGGATGACCTCTCTCCGTGCCGGAACGGCGGCCTCTGGCTTCTGAGGAACCTTAGCGTAAGCAGGCCCCTTGGAGACAGCTCTTCACATTCATAGCTAGGGCAGTGTACTCCTCTCTGGGTTGCCCAGGTTGAGTGGCCCAGTCGTCCGAGAGACTGGCGAAAGCAGCGCTGGGCGGGCGGACTCCCTTTGCCAGTCAGTCGAACGGCCTCCTTGACTGAAAGAGAACTGCAGTGCCAAAAGACACCGCGCTGACGACTGGCTCCGGGAAGAGACTCGGGACAGCACTCTCACAGCAGCGAAAGCTAGGCTGTGGGCCCAGCCTGAGGAGCAGTACGTACGTTTGCCACACTTCTTTACACAGCTAGGCGTGAGCCAGAGAGCCTTGGTCACTGAGGCCTACCTGAGGTACTGCCATACTTACCCAGTAGATCCCACGCAGAGGTCCCTGTGCCCAAAAGGGCCTCCACGGAAGGGCCCTGTTCCTCCCGTGTGTTTCCTTGAGGTAATCAGAAACCACCGAGGATAACTACGTGAGCTCCGCTTTGAAACTGGGCGACCCTGGGCAAACCTGATTCCCCTCCGTGGTAGACGAGACAGTGGCGGGTCCTAAGCTGCCTGAAGCACACTCCTCGCGCGCACCTTCTCTTCGCTGCCGGAAGGCCTCCCATAAGAAGTCTGAGTTGACTCGTGACAGCAGAAGTCTGAGTTGACTCGTGTGAGGCCTGCTGTTCTCAGTTCCTTGCTGGGAGCTTCAGCAGGAGCGCTCTGGAGCTCGCCGGCAGAGGAATGGTGAGTCCCCCCGCCCCACCCCGGCCTCAAGCAAAAGTCCAGATTTCCCCCGTTAGTAACACCTCGGAGTGCCAGAGGGAGCGGGGGGGGGGGGGGGGGGGGGGCATGCGTTAACGGAATGCTTCAACCGTGGAAGGTATTTCACGAGACACTGTGCACTCACGTTCGTTGTAACAACTGTCAAAGGGCACTCACTGTATGCCTTCCAACTCCTCGGCTGTGTTTGAGCCCCAGGAAGTAAATGCGTTCGTTTGACGAAGCTCCGTGAACGTGCAACGGTGATGGCGAAGCGCTGCCCTGTTCGCTCCAAAGCTCTCGTTCGTGCGGCCTTCCCACGGCCTCAAGGTACGCAGTTCTAAAGAGCCTTACATTCCATGCTGGTGTGCCAAGCCCCCCACCCACCCGCAGGGAGGCATTTGGGCTCTTCTGAGAAACACCAGTGTGCGTCCCAAGTGAAACCAGGGCGTCTCCCCCAGGACGTCGCCGAACGGCAGTCGGATGCCAGAGGTGTACCTCCAGCCGGAAAAAGAGGGAAAAGGACAGCTTTCCCAGGGACAATTCCGGACCCTTGGGACCATCCAGAATCACCAAGGCCTCAACTTTGCACGGCCTGGGGAACGCTCTTCCGCCTGTCCAGCAATCCCCACGTCAACACCTTTCTCGGCAGAGGCAGGCACTCTCTCCCTTGTACTAGATAGCTCGGCAGAGCCTTCCGAGAAACATGCTGCGTCATTCAGCTTGAACGTGGGACGCGGAGGGGAGAGTACGCTTTCTCCCCGTTTGGAGGCGCCTCGCGCTTGGCTTCAAAGCTGCCTGGAACGGCACTAGCGGCCCGACGTCTCTGCACGGCAGGACTGTCGTTGTGGGCCGAGGCTGCGTGTTCTCCCAAAGCGAAAACCGTGCTGGCAATCCCTTTCTAGGAACTCCTCCCACGGCACCCCAGGTTCAGCTCCGGCCGAACGAAAGGTGACCTCAGGCCTCAAGGTGAAGTTCCAGTGTTTCACGTCAGGGGAGTTGCGTGTGCAGGGGTCTCCAATGAGGCCATACTCCACCACGGAGTGCCTTAACCCTGCGACGCTCCTGGGGACACACAGGGTAGGAGCCCATGCACCAGTTTCGCAGGATGACCTCTCTCCGTGCCGGAACGGCGGCCTCTGGCTTCTGAGGAACCTTAGCGTAAGCAGGCCCCTTGGAGACAGCTCTTCACATTCATAGCTAGGGCAGTGTACTCCTCTCTGGGTTGCCCAGGTTGAGTGGCCCAGTCGTCCGAGAGACTGGCGAAAGCAGCGCTGGGCGGGCGGACTCCCTTTGCCAGTCAGTCGAACGGCCTCCTTGACTGAAAGAGAACTGCAGTGCCAAAAGACACCGCGCTGACGACTGGCTCCGGGAAGAGACTCGGGACAGCACTCTCACAGCAGCGAAAGCTAGGCTGTGGGCCCAGCCTGAGGAGCAGTACGTACGTTTGCCACACTTCTTTACACAGCTAGGCGTGAGCCAGAGAGCCTTGGTCACTGAGGCCTACCTGAGGTACTGCCATACTTACCCAGTAGATCCCACGCAGAGGTCCCTGTGCCCAAAAGGGCCTCCACGGAAGGGCCCTGTTCCTCCCGTGTGTTTCCTTGAGGTAATCAGAAACCACCGAGGATAACTACGTGAGCTCCGCTTTGAAACTGGGCGACCCTGGGCAAACCTGATTCCCCTCCGTGGTAGACGAGACAGTGGCGGGTCCTAAGCTGCCTGAAGCACACTCCTCGCGCGCACCTTCTCTTCGCTGCCGGAAGGCCTCCCATAAGAAGTCTGAGTTGACTCGTGACAGCAGAAGTCTGAGTTGACTCGTGTGAGGCCTGCTGTTCTCAGTTCCTTGCTGGGAGCTTCAGCAGGAGCGCTCTGGAGCTCGCCGGCAGAGGAATGGTGAGTCCCCCCGCCCCACCCCGGCCTCAAGCAAAAGTCCAGATTTCCCCCGTTAGTAACACCTCGGAGTGCCAGAGGGAGCGGGGGGGGGGGGGGGGGGGGGCATGCGTTAACGGAATGCTTCAACCGTGGAAGGTATTTCACGAGACACTGTGCACTCACGTTCGTTGTAACAACTGTCAAAGGGCACTCACTGTATGCCTTCCAACTCCTCGGCTGTGTTTGAGCCCCAGGAAGTAAATGCGTTCGTTTGACGAAGCTCCGTGAACGTGCAACGGTGATGGCGAAGCGCTGCCCTGTTCGCTCCAAAGCTCTCGTTCGTGCGGCCTTCCCACGGCCTCAAGGTACGCAGTTCTAAAGAGCCTTACATTCCATGCTGGTGTGCCAAGCCCCCCACCCACCCGCAGGGAGGCATTTGGGCTCTTCTGAGAAACACCAGTGTGCGTCCCAAGTGAAACCAGGGCGTCTCCCCCAGGACGTCGCCGAACGGCAGTCGGATGCCAGAGGTGTACCTCCAGCCGGAAAAAGAGGGAAAAGGACAGCTTTCCCAGGGACAATTCCGGACCCTTGGGACCATCCAGAATCACCAAGGCCTCAACTTTGCACGGCCTGGGGAACGCTCTTCCGCCTGTCCAGCAATCCCCACGTCAACACCTTTCTCGGCAGAGGCAGGCACTCTCTCCCTTGTACTAGATAGCTCGGCAGAGCCTTCCGAGAAACATGCTGCGTCATTCAGCTTGAACGTGGGACGCGGAGGGGAGAGTACGCTTTCTCCCCGTTTGGAGGCGCCTCGCGCTTGGCTTCAAAGCTGCCTGGAACGGCACTAGCGGCCCGACGTCTCTGCACGGCAGGACTGTCGTTGTGGGCCGAGGCTGCGTGTTCTCCCAAAGCGAAAACCGTGCTGGCAATCCCTTTCTAGGAACTCCTCCCACGGCACCCCAGGTTCAGCTCCGGCCGAACGAAAGGTGACCTCAGGCCTCAAGGTGAAGTTCCAGTGTTTCACGTCAGGGGAGTTGCGTGTGCAGGGGTCTCCAATGAGGCCATACTCCACCACGGAGTGCCTTAACCCTGCGACGCTCCTGGGGACACACAGGGTAGGAGCCCATGCACCAGTTTCGCAGGATGACCTCTCTCCGTGCCGGAACGGCGGCCTCTGGCTTCTGAGGAACCTTAGCGTAAGCAGGCCCCTTGGAGACAGCTCTTCACATTCATAGCTAGGGCAGTGTACTCCTCTCTGGGTTGCCCAGGTTGAGTGGCCCAGTCGTCCGAGAGACTGGCGAAAGCAGCGCTGGGCGGGCGGACTCCCTTTGCCAGTCAGTCGAACGGCCTCCTTGACTGAAAGAGAACTGCAGTGCCAAAAGACACCGCGCTGACGACTGGCTCCGGGAAGAGACTCGGGACAGCACTCTCACAGCAGCGAAAGCTAGGCTGTGGGCCCAGCCTGAGGAGCAGTACGTACGTTTGCCACACTTCTTTACACAGCTAGGCGTGAGCCAGAGAGCCTTGGTCACTGAGGCCTACCTGAGGTACTGCCATACTTACCCAGTAGATCCCACGCAGAGGTCCCTGTGCCCAAAAGGGCCTCCACGGAAGGGCCCTGTTCCTCCCGTGTGTTTCCTTGAGGTAATCAGAAACCACCGAGGATAACTACGTGAGCTCCGCTTTGAAACTGGGCGACCCTGGGCAAACCTGATTCCCCTCCGTGGTAGACGAGACAGTGGCGGGTCCTAAGCTGCCTGAAGCACACTCCTCGCGCGCACCTTCTCTTCGCTGCCGGAAGGCCTCCCATAAGAAGTCTGAGTTGACTCGTGACAGCAGAAGTCTGAGTTGACTCGTGTGAGGCCTGCTGTTCTCAGTTCCTTGCTGGGAGCTTCAGCAGGAGCGCTCTGGAGCTCGCCGGCAGAGGAATGGTGAGTCCCCCCGCCCCACCCCGGCCTCAAGCAAAAGTCCAGATTTCCCCCGTTAGTAACACCTCGGAGTGCCAGAGGGAGCGGGGGGGGGGGGGGGGGGGGCATGCGTTAACGGAATGCTTCAACCGTGGAAGGTATTTCACGAGACACTGTGCACTCACGTTCGTTGTAACAACTGTCAAAGGGCACTCACTGTATGCCTTCCAACTCCTCGGCTGTGTTTGAGCCCCAGGAAGTAAATGCGTTCGTTTGACGAAGCTCCGTGAACGTGCAACGGTGATGGCGAAGCGCTGCCCTGTTCGCTCCAAAGCTCTCGTTCGTGCGGCCTTCCCACGGCCTCAAGGTACGCAGTTCTAAAGAGCCTTACATTCCATGCTGGTGTGCCAAGCCCCCCACCCACCCGCAGGGAGGCATTTGGGCTCTTCTGAGAAACACCAGTGTGCGTCCCAAGTGAAACCAGGGCGTCTCCCCCAGGACGTCGCCGAACGGCAGTCGGATGCCAGAGGTGTACCTCCAGCCGGAAAAAGAGGGAAAAGGACAGCTTTCCCAGGGACAATTCCGGACCCTTGGGACCATCCAGAATCACCAAGGCCTCAACTTTGCACGGCCTGGGGAACGCTCTTCCGCCTGTCCAGCAATCCCCACGTCAACACCTTTCTCGGCAGAGGCAGGCACTCTCTCCCTTGTACTAGATAGCTCGGCAGAGCCTTCCGAGAAACATGCTGCGTCATTCAGCTTGAACGTGGGACGCGGAGGGGAGAGTACGCTTTCTCCCCGTTTGGAGGCGCCTCGCGCTTGGCTTCAAAGCTGCCTGGAACGGCACTAGCGGCCCGACGTCTCTGCACGGCAGGACTGTCGTTGTGGGCCGAGGCTGCGTGTTCTCCCAAAGCGAAAACCGTGCTGGCAATCCCTTTCTAGGAACTCCTCCCACGGCACCCCAGGTTCAGCTCCGGCCGAACGAAAGGTGACCTCAGGCCTCAAGGTGAAGTTCCAGTGTTTCACGTCAGGGGAGTTGCGTGTGCAGGGGTCTCCAATGAGGCCATACTCCACCACGGAGTGCCTTAACCCTGCGACGCTCCTGGGGACACACAGGGTAGGAGCCCATGCACCAGTTTCGCAGGATGACCTCTCTCCGTGCCGGAACGGCGGCCTCTGGCTTCTGAGGAACCTTAGCGTAAGCAGGCCCCTTGGAGACAGCTCTTCACATTCATAGCTAGGGCAGTGTACTCCTCTCTGGGTTGCCCAGGTTGAGTGGCCCAGTCGTCCGAGAGACTGGCGAAAGCAGCGCTGGGCGGGCGGACTCCCTTTGCCAGTCAGTCGAACGGCCTCCTTGACTGAAAGAGAACTGCAGTGCCAAAAGACACCGCGCTGACGACTGGCTCCGGGAAGAGACTCGGGACAGCACTCTCACAGCAGCGAAAGCTAGGCTGTGGGCCCAGCCTGAGGAGCAGTACGTACGTTTGCCACACTTCTTTACACAGCTAGGCGTGAGCCAGAGAGCCTTGGTCACTGAGGCCTACCTGAGGTACTGCCATACTTACCCAGTAGATCCCACGCAGAGGTCCCTGTGCCCAAAAGGGCCTCCACGGAAGGGCCCTGTTCCTCCCGTGTGTTTCCTTGAGGTAATCAGAAACCACCGAGGATAACTACGTGAGCTCCGCTTTGAAACTGGGCGACCCTGGGCAAACCTGATTCCCCTCCGTGGTAGACGAGACAGTGGCGGGTCCTAAGCTGCCTGAAGCACACTCCTCGCGCGCACCTTCTCTTCGCTGCCGGAAGGCCTCCCATAAGAAGTCTGAGTTGACTCGTGACAGCAGAAGTCTGAGTTGACTCGTGTGAGGCCTGCTGTTCTCAGTTCCTTGCTGGGAGCTTCAGCAGGAGCGCTCTGGAGCTCGCCGGCAGAGGAATGGTGAGTCCCCCCGCCCCACCCCGGCCTCAAGCAAAAGTCCAGATTTCCCCCGTTAGTAACACCTCGGAGTGCCAGAGGGAGCGGGGGGGGGGGGGGGGGGGGGGCATGCGTTAACGGAATGCTTCAACCGTGGAAGGTATTTCACGAGACACTGTGCACTCACGTTCGTTGTAACAACTGTCAAAGGGCACTCACTGTATGCCTTCCAACTCCTCGGCTGTGTTTGAGCCCCAGGAAGTAAATGCGTTCGTTTGACGAAGCTCCGTGAACGTGCAACGGTGATGGCGAAGCGCTGCCCTGTTCGCTCCAAAGCTCTCGTTCGTGCGGCCTTCCCACGGCCTCAAGGTACGCAGTTCTAAAGAGCCTTACATTCCATGCTGGTGTGCCAAGCCCCCCACCCACCCGCAGGGAGGCATTTGGGCTCTTCTGAGAAACACCAGTGTGCGTCCCAAGTGAAACCAGGGCGTCTCCCCCAGGACGTCGCCGAACGGCAGTCGGATGCCAGAGGTGTACCTCCAGCCGGAAAAAGAGGGAAAAGGACAGCTTTCCCAGGGACAATTCCGGACCCTTGGGACCATCCAGAATCACCAAGGCCTCAACTTTGCACGGCCTGGGGAACGCTCTTCCGCCTGTCCAGCAATCCCCACGTCAACACCTTTCTCGGCAGAGGCAGGCACTCTCTCCCTTGTACTAGATAGCTCGGCAGAGCCTTCCGAGAAACATGCTGCGTCATTCAGCTTGAACGTGGGACGCGGAGGGGAGAGTACGCTTTCTCCCCGTTTGGAGGCGCCTCGCGCTTGGCTTCAAAGCTGCCTGGAACGGCACTAGCGGCCCGACGTCTCTGCACGGCAGGACTGTCGTTGTGGGCCGAGGCTGCGTGTTCTCCCAAAGCGAAAACCGTGCTGGCAATCCCTTTCTAGGAACTCCTCCCACGGCACCCCAGGTTCAGCTCCGGCCGAACGAAAGGTGACCTCAGGCCTCAAGGTGAAGTTCCAGTGTTTCACGTCAGGGGAGTTGCGTGTGCAGGGGTCTCCAATGAGGCCATACTCCACCACGGAGTGCCTTAACCCTGCGACGCTCCTGGGGACACACAGGGTAGGAGCCCATGCACCAGTTTCGCAGGATGACCTCTCTCCGTGCCGGAACGGCGGCCTCTGGCTTCTGAGGAACCTTAGCGTAAGCAGGCCCCTTGGAGACAGCTCTTCACATTCATAGCTAGGGCAGTGTACTCCTCTCTGGGTTGCCCAGGTTGAGTGGCCCAGTCGTCCGAGAGACTGGCGAAAGCAGCGCTGGGCGGGCGGACTCCCTTTGCCAGTCAGTCGAACGGCCTCCTTGACTGAAAGAGAACTGCAGTGCCAAAAGACACCGCGCTGACGACTGGCTCCGGGAAGAGACTCGGGACAGCACTCTCACAGCAGCGAAAGCTAGGCTGTGGGCCCAGCCTGAGGAGCAGTACGTACGTTTGCCACACTTCTTTACACAGCTAGGCGTGAGCCAGAGAGCCTTGGTCACTGAGGCCTACCTGAGGTACTGCCATACTTACCCAGTAGATCCCACGCAGAGGTCCCTGTGCCCAAAAGGGCCTCCACGGAAGGGCCCTGTTCCTCCCGTGTGTTTCCTTGAGGTAATCAGAAACCACCGAGGATAACTACGTGAGCTCCGCTTTGAAACTGGGCGACCCTGGGCAAACCTGATTCCCCTCCGTGGTAGACGAGACAGTGGCGGGTCCTAAGCTGCCTGAAGCACACTCCTCGCGCGCACCTTCTCTTCGCTGCCGGAAGGCCTCCCATAAGAAGTCTGAGTTGACTCGTGACAGCAGAAGTCTGAGTTGACTCGTGTGAGGCCTGCTGTTCTCAGTTCCTTGCTGGGAGCTTCAGCAGGAGCGCTCTGGAGCTCGCCGGCAGAGGAATGGTGAGTCCCCCCGCCCCACCCCGGCCTCAAGCAAAAGTCCAGATTTCCCCCGTTAGTAACACCTCGGAGTGCCAGAGGGAGCGGGGGGGGGGGGGGGGGGGGGGCATGCGTTAACGGAATGCTTCAACCGTGGAAGGTATTTCACGAGACACTGTGCACTCACGTTCGTTGTAACAACTGTCAAAGGGCACTCACTGTATGCCTTCCAACTCCTCGGCTGTGTTTGAGCCCCAGGAAGTAAATGCGTTCGTTTGACGAAGCTCCGTGAACGTGCAACGGTGATGGCGAAGCGCTGCCCTGTTCGCTCCAAAGCTCTCGTTCGTGCGGCCTTCCCACGGCCTCAAGGTACGCAGTTCTAAAGAGCCTTACATTCCATGCTGGTGTGCCAAGCCCCCCACCCACCCGCAGGGAGGCATTTGGGCTCTTCTGAGAAACACCAGTGTGCGTCCCAAGTGAAACCAGGGCGTCTCCCCCAGGACGTCGCCGAACGGCAGTCGGATGCCAGAGGTGTACCTCCAGCCGGAAAAAGAGGGAAAAGGACAGCTTTCCCAGGGACAATTCCGGACCCTTGGGACCATCCAGAATCACCAAGGCCTCAACTTTGCACGGCCTGGGGAACGCTCTTCCGCCTGTCCAGCAATCCCCACGTCAACACCTTTCTCGGCAGAGGCAGGCACTCTCTCCCTTGTACTAGATAGCTCGGCAGAGCCTTCCGAGAAACATGCTGCGTCATTCAGCTTGAACGTGGGACGCGGAGGGGAGAGTACGCTTTCTCCCCGTTTGGAGGCGCCTCGCGCTTGGCTTCAAAGCTGCCTGGAACGGCACTAGCGGCCCGACGTCTCTGCACGGCAGGACTGTCGTTGTGGGCCGAGGCTGCGTGTTCTCCCAAAGCGAAAACCGTGCTGGCAATCCCTTTCTAGGAACTCCTCCCACGGCACCCCAGGTTCAGCTCCGGCCGAACGAAAGGTGACCTCAGGCCTCAAGGTGAAGTTCCAGTGTTTCACGTCAGGGGAGTTGCGTGTGCAGGGGTCTCCAATGAGGCCATACTCCACCACGGAGTGCCTTAACCCTGCGACGCTCCTGGGGACACACAGGGTAGGAGCCCATGCACCAGTTTCGCAGGATGACCTCTCTCCGTGCCGGAACGGCGGCCTCTGGCTTCTGAGGAACCTTAGCGTAAGCAGGCCCCTTGGAGACAGCTCTTCACATTCATAGCTAGGGCAGTGTACTCCTCTCTGGGTTGCCCAGGTTGAGTGGCCCAGTCGTCCGAGAGACTGGCGAAAGCAGCGCTGGGCGGGCGGACTCCCTTTGCCAGTCAGTCGAACGGCCTCCTTGACTGAAAGAGAACTGCAGTGCCAAAAGACACCGCGCTGACGACTGGCTCCGGGAAGAGACTCGGGACAGCACTCTCACAGCAGCGAAAGCTAGGCTGTGGGCCCAGCCTGAGGAGCAGTACGTACGTTTGCCACACTTCTTTACACAGCTAGGCGTGAGCCAGAGAGCCTTGGTCACTGAGGCCTACCTGAGGTACTGCCATACTTACCCAGTAGATCCCACGCAGAGGTCCCTGTGCCCAAAAGGGCCTCCACGGAAGGGCCCTGTTCCTCCCGTGTGTTTCCTTGAGGTAATCAGAAACCACCGAGGATAACTACGTGAGCTCCGCTTTGAAACTGGGCGACCCTGGGCAAACCTGATTCCCCTCCGTGGTAGACGAGACAGTGGCGGGTCCTAAGCTGCCTGAAGCACACTCCTCGCGCGCACCTTCTCTTCGCTGCCGGAAGGCCTCCCATAAGAAGTCTGAGTTGACTCGTGACAGCAGAAGTCTGAGTTGACTCGTGTGAGGCCTGCTGTTCTCAGTTCCTTGCTGGGAGCTTCAGCAGGAGCGCTCTGGAGCTCGCCGGCAGAGGAATGGTGAGTCCCCCCGCCCCACCCCGGCCTCAAGCAAAAGTCCAGATTTCCCCCGTTAGTAACACCTCGGAGTGCCAGAGGGAGCGGGGGGGGGGGGGGGGGGGGGGCATGCGTTAACGGAATGCTTCAACCGTGGAAGGTATTTCACGAGACACTGTGCACTCACGTTCGTTGTAACAACTGTCAAAGGGCACTCACTGTATGCCTTCCAACTCCTCGGCTGTGTTTGAGCCCCAGGAAGTAAATGCGTTCGTTTGACGAAGCTCCGTGAACGTGCAACGGTGATGGCGAAGCGCTGCCCTGTTCGCTCCAAAGCTCTCGTTCGTGCGGCCTTCCCACGGCCTCAAGGTACGCAGTTCTAAAGAGCCTTACATTCCATGCTGGTGTGCCAAGCCCCCCACCCACCCGCAGGGAGGCATTTGGGCTCTTCTGAGAAACACCAGTGTGCGTCCCAAGTGAAACCAGGGCGTCTCCCCCAGGACGTCGCCGAACGGCAGTCGGATGCCAGAGGTGTACCTCCAGCCGGAAAAAGAGGGAAAAGGACAGCTTTCCCAGGGACAATTCCGGACCCTTGGGACCATCCAGAATCACCAAGGCCTCAACTTTGCACGGCCTGGGGAACGCTCTTCCGCCTGTCCAGCAATCCCCACGTCAACACCTTTCTCGGCAGAGGCAGGCACTCTCTCCCTTGTACTAGATAGCTCGGCAGAGCCTTCCGAGAAACATGCTGCGTCATTCAGCTTGAACGTGGGACGCGGAGGGGAGAGTACGCTTTCTCCCCGTTTGGAGGCGCCTCGCGCTTGGCTTCAAAGCTGCCTGGAACGGCACTAGCGGCCCGACGTCTCTGCACGGCAGGACTGTCGTTGTGGGCCGAGGCTGCGTGTTCTCCCAAAGCGAAAACCGTGCTGGCAATCCCTTTCTAGGAACTCCTCCCACGGCACCCCAGGTTCAGCTCCGGCCGAACGAAAGGTGACCTCAGGCCTCAAGGTGAAGTTCCAGTGTTTCACGTCAGGGGAGTTGCGTGTGCAGGGGTCTCCAATGAGGCCATACTCCACCACGGAGTGCCTTAACCCTGCGACGCTCCTGGGGACACACAGGGTAGGAGCCCATGCACCAGTTTCGCAGGATGACCTCTCTCCGTGCCGGAACGGCGGCCTCTGGCTTCTGAGGAACCTTAGCGTAAGCAGGCCCCTTGGAGACAGCTCTTCACATTCATAGCTAGGGCAGTGTACTCCTCTCTGGGTTGCCCAGGTTGAGTGGCCCAGTCGTCCGAGAGACTGGCGAAAGCAGCGCTGGGCGGGCGGACTCCCTTTGCCAGTCAGTCGAACGGCCTCCTTGACTGAAAGAGAACTGCAGTGCCAAAAGACACCGCGCTGACGACTGGCTCCGGGAAGAGACTCGGGACAGCACTCTCACAGCAGCGAAAGCTAGGCTGTGGGCCCAGCCTGAGGAGCAGTACGTACGTTTGCCACACTTCTTTACACAGCTAGGCGTGAGCCAGAGAGCCTTGGTCACTGAGGCCTACCTGAGGTACTGCCATACTTACCCAGTAGATCCCACGCAGAGGTCCCTGTGCCCAAAAGGGCCTCCACGGAAGGGCCCTGTTCCTCCCGTGTGTTTCCTTGAGGTAATCAGAAACCACCGAGGATAACTACGTGAGCTCCGCTTTGAAACTGGGCGACCCTGGGCAAACCTGATTCCCCTCCGTGGTAGACGAGACAGTGGCGGGTCCTAAGCTGCCTGAAGCACACTCCTCGCGCGCACCTTCTCTTCGCTGCCGGAAGGCCTCCCATAAGAAGTCTGAGTTGACTCGTGACAGCAGAAGTCTGAGTTGACTCGTGTGAGGCCTGCTGTTCTCAGTTCCTTGCTGGGAGCTTCAGCAGGAGCGCTCTGGAGCTCGCCGGCAGAGGAATGGTGAGTCCCCCCGCCCCACCCCGGCCTCAAGCAAAAGTCCAGATTTCCCCCGTTAGTAACACCTCGGAGTGCCAGAGGGAGCGGGGGGGGGGGGGGGGGGGGGGCATGCGTTAACGGAATGCTTCAACCGTGGAAGGTATTTCACGAGACACTGTGCACTCACGTTCGTTGTAACAACTGTCAAAGGGCACTCACTGTATGCCTTCCAACTCCTCGGCTGTGTTTGAGCCCCAGGAAGTAAATGCGTTCGTTTGACGAAGCTCCGTGAACGTGCAACGGTGATGGCGAAGCGCTGCCCTGTTCGCTCCAAAGCTCTCGTTCGTGCGGCCTTCCCACGGCCTCAAGGTACGCAGTTCTAAAGAGCCTTACATTCCATGCTGGTGTGCCAAGCCCCCCACCCACCCGCAGGGAGGCATTTGGGCTCTTCTGAGAAACACCAGTGTGCGTCCCAAGTGAAACCAGGGCGTCTCCCCCAGGACGTCGCCGAACGGCAGTCGGATGCCAGAGGTGTACCTCCAGCCGGAAAAAGAGGGAAAAGGACAGCTTTCCCAGGGACAATTCCGGACCCTTGGGACCATCCAGAATCACCAAGGCCTCAACTTTGCACGGCCTGGGGAACGCTCTTCCGCCTGTCCAGCAATCCCCACGTCAACACCTTTCTCGGCAGAGGCAGGCACTCTCTCCCTTGTACTAGATAGCTCGGCAGAGCCTTCCGAGAAACATGCTGCGTCATTCAGCTTGAACGTGGGACGCGGAGGGGAGAGTACGCTTTCTCCCCGTTTGGAGGCGCCTCGCGCTTGGCTTCAAAGCTGCCTGGAACGGCACTAGCGGCCCGACGTCTCTGCACGGCAGGACTGTCGTTGTGGGCCGAGGCTGCGTGTTCTCCCAAAGCGAAAACCGTGCTGGCAATCCCTTTCTAGGAACTCCTCCCACGGCACCCCAGGTTCAGCTCCGGCCGAACGAAAGGTGACCTCAGGCCTCAAGGTGAAGTTCCAGTGTTTCACGTCAGGGGAGTTGCGTGTGCAGGGGTCTCCAATGAGGCCATACTCCACCACGGAGTGCCTTAACCCTGCGACGCTCCTGGGGACACACAGGGTAGGAGCCCATGCACCAGTTTCGCAGGATGACCTCTCTCCGTGCCGGAACGGCGGCCTCTGGCTTCTGAGGAACCTTAGCGTAAGCAGGCCCCTTGGAGACAGCTCTTCACATTCATAGCTAGGGCAGTGTACTCCTCTCTGGGTTGCCCAGGTTGAGTGGCCCAGTCGTCCGAGAGACTGGCGAAAGCAGCGCTGGGCGGGCGGACTCCCTTTGCCAGTCAGTCGAACGGCCTCCTTGACTGAAAGAGAACTGCAGTGCCAAAAGACACCGCGCTGACGACTGGCTCCGGGAAGAGACTCGGGACAGCACTCTCACAGCAGCGAAAGCTAGGCTGTGGGCCCAGCCTGAGGAGCAGTACGTACGTTTGCCACACTTCTTTACACAGCTAGGCGTGAGCCAGAGAGCCTTGGTCACTGAGGCCTACCTGAGGTACTGCCATACTTACCCAGTAGATCCCACGCAGAGGTCCCTGTGCCCAAAAGGGCCTCCACGGAAGGGCCCTGTTCCTCCCGTGTGTTTCCTTGAGGTAATCAGAAACCACCGAGGATAACTACGTGAGCTCCGCTTTGAAACTGGGCGACCCTGGGCAAACCTGATTCCCCTCCGTGGTAGACGAGACAGTGGCGGGTCCTAAGCTGCCTGAAGCACACTCCTCGCGCGCACCTTCTCTTCGCTGCCGGAAGGCCTCCCATAAGAAGTCTGAGTTGACTCGTGACAGCAGAAGTCTGAGTTGACTCGTGTGAGGCCTGCTGTTCTCAGTTCCTTGCTGGGAGCTTCAGCAGGAGCGCTCTGGAGCTCGCCGGCAGAGGAATGGTGAGTCCCCCCGCCCCACCCCGGCCTCAAGCAAAAGTCCAGATTTCCCCCGTTAGTAACACCTCGGAGTGCCAGAGGGAGCGGGGGGGGGGGGGGGGGGGGGGCATGCGTTAACGGAATGCTTCAACCGTGGAAGGTATTTCACGAGACACTGTGCACTCACGTTCGTTGTAACAACTGTCAAAGGGCACTCACTGTATGCCTTCCAACTCCTCGGCTGTGTTTGAGCCCCAGGAAGTAAATGCGTTCGTTTGACGAAGCTCTGTGAACGTGCAACGGTGATGGCGAAGCGCTGCCCTGTTCGCTCCAAAGCTCTCGTTCGTGCGGCCTTCCCACGGCCTCAAGGTACGCAGTTCTAAAGAGCCTTACATTCCATGCTGGTGTGCCAAGCCCCCCACCCACCCGCAGGGAGGCATTTGGGCTCTTCTGAGAAACACCAGTGTGCGTCCCAAGTGAAACCAGGGCGTCTCCCCCAGGACGTCGCCGAACGGCAGTCGGATGCCAGAGGTGTACCTCCAGCCGGAAAAAGAGGGAAAAGGACAGCTTTCCCAGGGACAATTCCGGACCCTTGGGACCATCCAGAATCACCAAGGCCTCAACTTTGCACGGCCTGGGGAACGCTCTTCCGCCTGTCCAGCAATCCCCACGTCAACACCTTTCTCGGCAGAGGCAGGCACTCTCTCCCTTGTACTAGATAGCTCGGCAGAGCCTTCCGAGAAACATGCTGCGTCATTCAGCTTGAACGTGGGACGCGGAGGGGAGAGTACGCTTTCTCCCCGTTTGGAGGCGCCTCGCGCTTGGCTTCAAAGCTGCCTGGAACGGCACTAGCGGCCCGACGTCTCTGCACGGCAGGACTGTCGTTGTGGGCCGAGGCTGCGTGTTCTCCCAAAGCGAAAACCGTGCTGGCAATCCCTTTCTAGGAACTCCTCCCACGGCACCCCAGGTTCAGCTCCGGCCGAACGAAAGGTGACCTCAGGCCTCAAGGTGAAGTTCCAGTGTTTCACGTCAGGGGAGTTGCGTGTGCAGGGGTCTCCAATGAGGCCATACTCCACCACGGAGTGCCTTAACCCTGCGACGCTCCTGGGGACACACAGGGTAGGAGCCCATGCACCAGTTTCGCAGGATGACCTCTCTCCGTGCCGGAACGGCGGCCTCTGGCTTCTGAGGAACCTTAGCGTAAGCAGGCCCCTTGGAGACAGCTCTTCACATTCATAGCTAGGGCAGTGTACTCCTCTCTGGGTTGCCCAGGTTGAGTGGCCCAGTCGTCCGAGAGACTGGCGAAAGCAGCGCTGGGCGGGCGGACTCCCTTTGCCAGTCAGTCGAACGGCCTCCTTGACTGAAAGAGAACTGCAGTGCCAAAAGACACCGCGCTGACGACTGGCTCCGGGAAGAGACTCGGGACAGCACTCTCACAGCAGCGAAAGCTAGGCTGTGGGCCCAGCCTGAGGAGCAGTACGTACGTTTGCCACACTTCTTTACACAGCTAGGCGTGAGCCAGAGAGCCTTGGTCACTGAGGCCTACCTGAGGTACTGCCATACTTACCCAGTAGATCCCACGCAGAGGTCCCTGTGCCCAAAAGGGCCTCCACGGAAGGGCCCTGTTCCTCCCGTGTGTTTCCTTGAGGTAATCAGAAACCACCGAGGATAACTACGTGAGCTCCGCTTTGAAACTGGGCGACCCTGGGCAAACCTGATTCCCCTCCGTGGTAGACGAGACAGTGGCGGGTCCTAAGCTGCCTGAAGCACACTCCTCGCGCGCACCTTCTCTTCGCTGCCGGAAGGCCTCCCATAAGAAGTCTGAGTTGACTCGTGACAGCAGAAGTCTGAGTTGACTCGTGTGAGGCCTGCTGTTCTCAGTTCCTTGCTGGGAGCTTCAGCAGGAGCGCTCTGGAGCTCGCCGGCAGAGGAATGGTGAGTCCCCCCGCCCCACCCCGGCCTCAAGCAAAAGTCCAGATTTCCCCCGTTAGTAACACCTCGGAGTGCCAGAGGGAGCGGGGGGGGGGGGGGGGGGGGGCATGCGTTAACGGAATGCTTCAACCGTGGAAGGTATTTCACGAGACACTGTGCACTCACGTTCGTTGTAACAACTGTCAAAGGGCACTCACTGTATGCCTTCCAACTCCTCGGCTGTGTTTGAGCCCCAGGAAGTAAATGCGTTCGTTTGACGAAGCTCCGTGAACGTGCAACGGTGATGGCGAAGCGCTGCCCTGTTCGCTCCAAAGCTCTCGTTCGTGCGGCCTTCCCACGGCCTCAAGGTACGCAGTTCTAAAGAGCCTTACATTCCATGCTGGTGTGCCAAGCCCCCCACCCACCCGCAGGGAGGCATTTGGGCTCTTCTGAGAAACACCAGTGTGCGTCCCAAGTGAAACCAGGGCGTCTCCCCCAGGACGTCGCCGAACGGCAGTCGGATGCCAGAGGTGTACCTCCAGCCGGAAAAAGAGGGAAAAGGACAGCTTTCCCAGGGACAATTCCGGACCCTTGGGACCATCCAGAATCACCAAGGCCTCAACTTTGCACGGCCTGGGGAACGCTCTTCCGCCTGTCCAGCAATCCCCACGTCAACACCTTTCTCGGCAGAGGCAGGCACTCTCTCCCTTGTACTAGATAGCTCGGCAGAGCCTTCCGAGAAACATGCTGCGTCATTCAGCTTGAACGTGGGACGCGGAGGGGAGAGTACGCTTTCTCCCCGTTTGGAGGCGCCTCGCGCTTGGCTTCAAAGCTGCCTGGAACGGCACTAGCGGCCCGACGTCTCTGCACGGCAGGACTGTCGTTGTGGGCCGAGGCTGCGTGTTCTCCCAAAGCGAAAACCGTGCTGGCAATCCCTTTCTAGGAACTCCTCCCACGGCACCCCAGGTTCAGCTCCGGCCGAACGAAAGGTGACCTCAGGCCTCAAGGTGAAGTTCCAGTGTTTCACGTCAGGGGAGTTGCGTGTGCAGGGGTCTCCAATGAGGCCATACTCCACCACGGAGTGCCTTAACCCTGCGACGCTCCTGGGGACACACAGGGTAGGAGCCCATGCACCAGTTTCGCAGGATGACCTCTCTCCGTGCCGGAACGGCGGCCTCTGGCTTCTGAGGAACCTTAGCGTAAGCAGGCCCCTTGGAGACAGCTCTTCACATTCATAGCTAGGGCAGTGTACTCCTCTCTGGGTTGCCCAGGTTGAGTGGCCCAGTCGTCCGAGAGACTGGCGAAAGCAGCGCTGGGCGGGCGGACTCCCTTTGCCAGTCAGTCGAACGGCCTCCTTGACTGAAAGAGAACTGCAGTGCCAAAAGACACCGCGCTGACGACTGGCTCCGGGAAGAGACTCGGGACAGCACTCTCACAGCAGCGAAAGCTAGGCTGTGGGCCCAGCCTGAGGAGCAGTACGTACGTTTGCCACACTTCTTTACACAGCTAGGCGTGAGCCAGAGAGCCTTGGTCACTGAGGCCTACCTGAGGTACTGCCATACTTACCCAGTAGATCCCACGCAGAGGTCCCTGTGCCCAAAAGGGCCTCCACGGAAGGGCCCTGTTCCTCCCGTGTGTTTCCTTGAGGTAATCAGAAACCACCGAGGATAACTACGTGAGCTCCGCTTTGAAACTGGGCGACCCTGGGCAAACCTGATTCCCCTCCGTGGTAGACGAGACAGTGGCGGGTCCTAAGCTGCCTGAAGCACACTCCTCGCGCGCACCTTCTCTTCGCTGCCGGAAGGCCTCCCATAAGAAGTCTGAGTTGACTCGTGACAGCAGAAGTCTGAGTTGACTCGTGTGAGGCCTGCTGTTCTCAGTTCCTTGCTGGGAGCTTCAGCAGGAGCGCTCTGGAGCTCGCCGGCAGAGGAATGGTGAGTCCCCCCGCCCCACCCCGGCCTCAAGCAAAAGTCCAGATTTCCCCCGTTAGTAACACCTCGGAGTGCCAGAGGGAGCGGGGGGGGGGGGGGGGGGGGCATGCGTTAACGGAATGCTTCAACCGTGGAAGGTATTTCACGAGACACTGTGCACTCACGTTCGTTGTAACAACTGTCAAAGGGCACTCACTGTATGCCTTCCAACTCCTCGGCTGTGTTTGAGCCCCAGGAAGTAAATGCGTTCGTTTGACGAAGCTCCGTGAACGTGCAACGGTGATGGCGAAGCGCTGCCCTGTTCGCTCCAAAGCTCTCGTTCGTGCGGCCTTCCCACGGCCTCAAGGTACGCAGTTCTAAAGAGCCTTACATTCCATGCTGGTGTGCCAAGCCCCCCACCCACCCGCAGGGAGGCATTTGGGCTCTTCTGAGAAACACCAGTGTGCGTCCCAAGTGAAACCAGGGCGTCTCCCCCAGGACGTCGCCGAACGGCAGTCGGATGCCAGAGGTGTACCTCCAGCCGGAAAAAGAGGGAAAAGGACAGCTTTCCCAGGGACAATTCCGGACCCTTGGGACCATCCAGAATCACCAAGGCCTCAACTTTGCACGGCCTGGGGAACGCTCTTCCGCCTGTCCAGCAATCCCCACGTCAACACCTTTCTCGGCAGAGGCAGGCACTCTCTCCCTTGTACTAGATAGCTCGGCAGAGCCTTCCGAGAAACATGCTGCGTCATTCAGCTTGAACGTGGGACGCGGAGGGGAGAGTACGCTTTCTCCCCGTTTGGAGGCGCCTCGCGCTTGGCTTCAAAGCTGCCTGGAACGGCACTAGCGGCCCGACGTCTCTGCACGGCAGGACTGTCGTTGTGGGCCGAGGCTGCGTGTTCTCCCAAAGCGAAAACCGTGCTGGCAATCCCTTTCTAGGAACTCCTCCCACGGCACCCCAGGTTCAGCTCCGGCCGAACGAAAGGTGACCTCAGGCCTCAAGGTGAAGTTCCAGTGTTTCACGTCAGGGGAGTTGCGTGTGCAGGGGTCTCCAATGAGGCCATACTCCACCACGGAGTGCCTTAACCCTGCGACGCTCCTGGGGACACACAGGGTAGGAGCCCATGCACCAGTTTCGCAGGATGACCTCTCTCCGTGCCGGAACGGCGGCCTCTGGCTTCTGAGGAACCTTAGCGTAAGCAGGCCCCTTGGAGACAGCTCTTCACATTCATAGCTAGGGCAGTGTACTCCTCTCTGGGTTGCCCAGGTTGAGTGGCCCAGTCGTCCGAGAGACTGGCGAAAGCAGCGCTGGGCGGGCGGACTCCCTTTGCCAGTCAGTCGAACGGCCTCCTTGACTGAAAGAGAACTGCAGTGCCAAAAGACACCGCGCTGACGACTGGCTCCGGGAAGAGACTCGGGACAGCACTCTCACAGCAGCGAAAGCTAGGCTGTGGGCCCAGCCTGAGGAGCAGTACGTACGTTTGCCACACTTCTTTACACAGCTAGGCGTGAGCCAGAGAGCCTTGGTCACTGAGGCCTACCTGAGGTACTGCCATACTTACCCAGTAGATCCCACGCAGAGGTCCCTGTGCCCAAAAGGGCCTCCACGGAAGGGCCCTGTTCCTCCCGTGTGTTTCCTTGAGGTAATCAGAAACCACCGAGGATAACTACGTGAGCTCCGCTTTGAAACTGGGCGACCCTGGGCAAACCTGATTCCCCTCCGTGGTAGACGAGACAGTGGCGGGTCCTAAGCTGCCTGAAGCACACTCCTCGCGCGCACCTTCTCTTCGCTGCCGGAAGGCCTCCCATAAGAAGTCTGAGTTGACTCGTGACAGCAGAAGTCTGAGTTGACTCGTGTGAGGCCTGCTGTTCTCAGTTCCTTGCTGGGAGCTTCAGCAGGAGCGCTCTGGAGCTCGCCGGCAGAGGAATGGTGAGTCCCCCCGCCCCACCCCGGCCTCAAGCAAAAGTCCAGATTTCCCCCGTTAGTAACACCTCGGAGTGCCAGAGGGAGCGGGGGGGGGGGGGGGGGGGGCATGCGTTAACGGAATGCTTCAACCGTGGAAGGTATTTCACGAGACACTGTGCACTCACGTTCGTTGTAACAACTGTCAAAGGGCACTCACTGTATGCCTTCCAACTCCTCGGCTGTGTTTGAGCCCCAGGAAGTAAATGCGTTCGTTTGACGAAGCTCCGTGAACGTGCAACGGTGATGGCGAAGCGCTGCCCTGTTCGCTCCAAAGCTCTCGTTCGTGCGGCCTTCCCACGGCCTCAAGGTACGCAGTTCTAAAGAGCCTTACATTCCATGCTGGTGTGCCAAGCCCCCCACCCACCCGCAGGGAGGCATTTGGGCTCTTCTGAGAAACACCAGTGTGCGTCCCAAGTGAAACCAGGGCGTCTCCCCCAGGACGTCGCCGAACGGCAGTCGGATGCCAGAGGTGTACCTCCAGCCGGAAAAAGAGGGAAAAGGACAGCTTTCCCAGGGACAATTCCGGACCCTTGGGACCATCCAGAATCACCAAGGCCTCAACTTTGCACGGCCTGGGGAACGCTCTTCCGCCTGTCCAGCAATCCCCACGTCAACACCTTTCTCGGCAGAGGCAGGCACTCTCTCCCTTGTACTAGATAGCTCGGCAGAGCCTTCCGAGAAACATGCTGCGTCATTCAGCTTGAACGTGGGACGCGGAGGGGAGAGTACGCTTTCTCCCCGTTTGGAGGCGCCTCGCGCTTGGCTTCAAAGCTGCCTGGAACGGCACTAGCGGCCCGACGTCTCTGCACGGCAGGACTGTCGTTGTGGGCCGAGGCTGCGTGTTCTCCCAAAGCGAAAACCGTGCTGGCAATCCCTTTCTAGGAACTCCTCCCACGGCACCCCAGGTTCAGCTCCGGCCGAACGAAAGGTGACCTCAGGCCTCAAGGTGAAGTTCCAGTGTTTCACGTCAGGGGAGTTGCGTGTGCAGGGGTCTCCAATGAGGCCATACTCCACCACGGAGTGCCTTAACCCTGCGACGCTCCTGGGGACACACAGGGTAGGAGCCCATGCACCAGTTTCGCAGGATGACCTCTCTCCGTGCCGGAACGGCGGCCTCTGGCTTCTGAGGAACCTTAGCGTAAGCAGGCCCCTTGGAGACAGCTCTTCACATTCATAGCTAGGGCAGTGTACTCCTCTCTGGGTTGCCCAGGTTGAGTGGCCCAGTCGTCCGAGAGACTGGCGAAAGCAGCGCTGGGCGGGCGGACTCCCTTTGCCAGTCAGTCGAACGGCCTCCTTGACTGAAAGAGAACTGCAGTGCCAAAAGACACCGCGCTGACGACTGGCTCCGGGAAGAGACTCGGGACAGCACTCTCACAGCAGCGAAAGCTAGGCTGTGGGCCCAGCCTGAGGAGCAGTACGTACGTTTGCCACACTTCTTTACACAGCTAGGCGTGAGCCAGAGAGCCTTGGTCACTGAGGCCTACCTGAGGTACTGCCATACTTACCCAGTAGATCCCACGCAGAGGTCCCTGTGCCCAAAAGGGCCTCCACGGAAGGGCCCTGTTCCTCCCGTGTGTTTCCTTGAGGTAATCAGAAACCACCGAGGATAACTACGTGAGCTCCGCTTTGAAACTGGGCGACCCTGGGCAAACCTGATTCCCCTCCGTGGTAGACGAGACAGTGGCGGGTCCTAAGCTGCCTGAAGCACACTCCTCGCGCGCACCTTCTCTTCGCTGCCGGAAGGCCTCCCATAAGAAGTCTGAGTTGACTCGTGACAGCAGAAGTCTGAGTTGACTCGTGTGAGGCCTGCTGTTCTCAGTTCCTTGCTGGGAGCTTCAGCAGGAGCGCTCTGGAGCTCGCCGGCAGAGGAATGGTGAGTCCCCCCGCCCCACCCCGGCCTCAAGCAAAAGTCCAGATTTCCCCCGTTAGTAACACCTCGGAGTGCCAGAGGGAGCGGGGGGGGGGGGGGGGGGCATGCGTTAACGGAATGCTTCAACCGTGGAAGGTATTTCACGAGACACTGTGCACTCACGTTCGTTGTAACAACTGTCAAAGGGCACTCACTGTATGCCTTCCAACTCCTCGGCTGTGTTTGAGCCCCAGGAAGTAAATGCGTTCGTTTGACGAAGCTCCGTGAACGTGCAACGGTGATGGCGAAGCGCTGCCCTGTTCGCTCCAAAGCTCTCGTTCGTGCGGCCTTCCCACGGCCTCAAGGTACGCAGTTCTAAAGAGCCTTACATTCCATGCTGGTGTGCCAAGCCCCCCACCCACCCGCAGGGAGGCATTTGGGCTCTTCTGAGAAACACCAGTGTGCGTCCCAAGTGAAACCAGGGCGTCTCCCCCAGGACGTCGCCGAACGGCAGTCGGATGCCAGAGGTGTACCTCCAGCCGGAAAAAGAGGGAAAAGGACAGCTTTCCCAGGGACAATTCCGGACCCTTGGGACCATCCAGAATCACCAAGGCCTCAACTTTGCACGGCCTGGGGAACGCTCTTCCGCCTGTCCAGCAATCCCCACGTCAACACCTTTCTCGGCAGAGGCAGGCACTCTCTCCCTTGTACTAGATAGCTCGGCAGAGCCTTCCGAGAAACATGCTGCGTCATTCAGCTTGAACGTGGGACGCGGAGGGGAGAGTACGCTTTCTCCCCGTTTGGAGGCGCCTCGCGCTTGGCTTCAAAGCTGCCTGGAACGGCACTAGCGGCCCGACGTCTCTGCACGGCAGGACTGTCGTTGTGGGCCGAGGCTGCGTGTTCTCCCAAAGCGAAAACCGTGCTGGCAATCCCTTTCTAGGAACTCCTCCCACGGCACCCCAGGTTCAGCTCCGGCCGAACGAAAGGTGACCTCAGGCCTCAAGGTGAAGTTCCAGTGTTTCACGTCAGGGGAGTTGCGTGTGCAGGGGTCTCCAATGAGGCCATACTCCACCACGGAGTGCCTTAACCCTGCGACGCTCCTGGGGACACACAGGGTAGGAGCCCATGCACCAGTTTCGCAGGATGACCTCTCTCCGTGCCGGAACGGCGGCCTCTGGCTTCTGAGGAACCTTAGCGTAAGCAGGCCCCTTGGAGACAGCTCTTCACATTCATAGCTAGGGCAGTGTACTCCTCTCTGGGTTGCCCAGGTTGAGTGGCCCAGTCGTCCGAGAGACTGGCGAAAGCAGCGCTGGGCGGGCGGACTCCCTTTGCCAGTCAGTCGAACGGCCTCCTTGACTGAAAGAGAACTGCAGTGCCAAAAGACACCGCGCTGACGACTGGCTCCGGGAAGAGGACTCGGGACAGCACTCTCACAGCAGCGAAAGCTAGGCTGTGGGCCCAGCCTGAGGAGCAGTACGTACGTTTGCCACACTTCTTTACACAGCTAGGCGTGAGCCAGAGAGCCTTGGTCACTGAGGCCTACCTGAGGTACTGCCATACTTACCCAGTAGATCCCACGCAGAGGTCCCTGTGCCCAAAAGGGCCTCCACGGAAGGGCCCTGTTCCTCCCGTGTGTTTCCTTGAGGTAATCAGAAACCACCGAGGATAACTACGTGAGCTCCGCTTTGAAACTGGGCGACCCTGGGCAAACCTGATTCCCCTCCGTGGTAGACGAGACAGTGGCGGGTCCTAAGCTGCCTGAAGCACACTCCTCGCGCGCACCTTCTCTTCGCTGCCGGAAGGGCCTCCCATAAGAAGTCTGAGTTGACTCGTGACAGCAGAAGTCTGAGTTGACTCGTGTGAGGCCTGCTGTTCTCAGTTCCTTGCTGGGAGCTTCAGCAGGAGCGCTCTGGAGCTCGCCGGCAGAGGAATGGTGAGTCCCCCCGCCCCACCCCGGCCTCAAGCAAAAGTCCAGATTTCCCCCGTTAGTAACACCTCGGAGTGCCAGAGGGAGCGGGGGGGGGGGGGGGGGGGGGGGCATGCGTTAACGGAATGCTTCAACCGTGGAAGGTATTTCACGAGACACTGTGCACTCACGTTCGTTGTAACAACTGTCAAAGGGCACTCACTGTATGCCTTCCAACTCCTCGGCTGTGTTTGAGCCCCAGGAAGTAAATGCGTTCGTTTGACGAAGCTCCGTGAACGTGCAACGGTGATGGCGAAGCGCTGCCCTGTTCGCTCCAAAGCTCTCGTTCGTGCGGCCTTCCCACGGCCTCAAGGTACGCAGTTCTAAAGAGCCTTACATTCCATGCTGGTGTGCCAAGCCCCCCACCCACCCGCAGGGAGGCATTTGGGCTCTTCTGAGAAACACCAGTGTGCGTCCCAAGTGAAACCAGGGCGTCTCCCCAGGACGTCGCCGAACGGCAGTCGGATGCCAGAGGTGTACCTCCAGCCGGAAAAAGAGGGAAAAGGACAGCTTTCCCAGGGACAATTCCGGACCCTTGGGACCATCCAGAATCACCAAGGCCTCAACTTTGCACGGCCTGGGGAACGCTCTTCCGCCTGTCCAGCAATCCCCACGTCAACACCTTTCTCGGCAGAGGCAGGCACTCTCTCCCTTGTACTAGATAGCTCGGCAGAGCCTTCCGAGAAACATGCTGCGTCATTCAGCTTGAACGTGGGACGCGGAGGGGAGAGTACGCTTTCTCCCCGTTTGGAGGCGCCTCGCGCTTGGCTTCAAAGCTGCCTGGAACGGCACTAGCGGCCCGACGTCTCTGCACGGCAGGACTGTCGTTGTGGGCCGAGGCTGCGTGTTCTCCCAAAGCGAAAACCGTGCTGGCAATCCCTTTCTAGGAACTCCTCCCACGGCACCCCAGGTTCAGCTCCGGCCCGAACGAAAGGTGACCTCAGGCCTCAAGGTGAAGTTCCAGTGTTTCACGTCAGGGGAGTTGCGTGTGCAGGGGTCTCCAATGAGGCCATACTCCACCACGGAGTGCCTTAACCCTGCGACGCTCCTGGGGACACACAGGGTAGGAGCCCATGCACCAGTTTCGCAGGATGACCTCTCTCCGTGCCGGAACGGCGGCCTCTGGCTTCTGAGGAACCTTAGCGTAAGCAGGCCCCTTGGAGACAGCTCTTCACATTCATAGCTAGGGCAGTGTACTCCTCTCTGGGTTGCCCAGGTTGAGTGGCCCAGTCGTCCGAGAGACTGGCGAAAGCAGCGCTGGGCGGGCGGACTCCCTTTGCCAGTCAGTCGAACGGCCTCCTTGACTGAAAGAGAACTGCAGTGCCAAAAGACACCGCGCTGACGACTGGCTCCGGGAAGAGACTCGGGACAGCACTCTCACAGCAGCGAAAGCTAGGCTGTGGGCCCAGCCTGAGGAGCAGTACGTACGTTTGCCACACTTCTTTACACAGCTAGGCGTGAGCCAGAGAGCCTTGGTCACTGAGGCCTACCTGAGGTACTGCCATACTTACCCAGTAGATCCCACGCAGAGGTCCCTGTGCCCAAAAGGGCCTCCACGGAAGGGCCCTGTTCCTCCCGTGTGTTTCCTTGAGGTAATCAGAAACCACCGAGGATAACTACGTGAGCTCCGCTTTGAAACTGGGCGACCCTGGGCAAACCTGATTCCCCTCCGTGGTAGACGAGACAGTGGCGGGTCCTAAGCTGCCTGAAGCACACTCCTCGCGCGCACCTTCTCTTCGCTGCCGGAAGGCCTCCCATAAGAAGTCTGAGTTGACTCGTGACAGCAGAAGTCTGAGTTGACTCGTGTGAGGCCTGCTGTTCTCAGTTCCTTGCTGGAGCTTCAGCAGGAGCGCTCTGGAGCTCGCCGGCAGAGGAATGGTGAGTCCCCCCGCCCCACCCCGGCCTCAAGCAAAAGTCCAGATTTCCCCCGTTAGTAACACCTCGGAGTGCCAGAGGGAGCGGGGGGGGGGGGGGGGGGGGGGGCATGCGTTAACGGAATGCTTCAACCGTGGAAGGTATTTCACGAGACACTGTGCACTCACGTTCGTTGTAACAACTGTCAAAGGGCACTCACTGTATGCCTTCCAACTCCTCGGCTGTGTTTGAGCCCCAGGAAGTAAATGCGTTCGTTTGACGAAGCTCCGTGAACGTGCAACGGTGATGGCGAAGCGCTGCCCTGTTCGCTCCAAAGCTCTCGTTCGTGCGGCCTTCCCACGGCCTCAAGGTACGCAGTTCTAAAGAGCCTTACATTCCATGCTGGTGTGCCAAGCCCCCCACCCACCCGCAGGGAGGCATTTGGGCTCTTCTGAGAAACACCAGTGTGCGTCCCAAGTGAAACCAGGGCGTCTCCCCCAGGACGTCGCCGAACGGCAGTCGGATGCCAGAGGTGTACCTCCAGCCGGAAAAAGAGGGAAAAGGACAGCTTTCCCAGGGACAATTCCGGACCCTTGGGACCATCCAGAATCACCAAGGCCTCAACTTTGCACGGCCTGGGGAACGCTCTTCCGCCTGTCCAGCAATCCCCACGTCAACACCTTTCTCGGCAGAGGCAGGCACTCTCTCCCTTGTACTAGATAGCTCGGCAGAGCCTTCCGAGAAACATGCTGCGTCATTCAGCTTGAACGTGGGACGCGGAGGGGAGAGTACGCTTTCTCCCCGTTTGGAGGCGCCTCGCGCTTGGCTTCAAAGCTGCCTGGAACGGCACTAGCGGCCCGACGTCTCTGCACGGCAGGACTGTCGTTGTGGGCCGAGGCTGCGTGTTCTCCCAAAGCGAAAACCGTGCTGGCAATCCCTTTCTAGGAACTCCTCCCACGGCACCCAGGTTCAGCTCCGGCCGAACGAAAGGTGACCTCAGGCCTCAAGGTGAAGTTCCAGTGTTTCACGTCAGGGGAGTTGCGTGTGCAGGGGTCTCCAATGAGGCCATACTCCACCACGGAGTGCCTTAACCCTGCGACGCTCCTGGGGACACACAGGGTAGGAGCCCATGCACCAGTTTCGCAGGATGACCTCTCTCCGTGCCGGAACGGCGGCCTCTGGCTTCTGAGGAACCTTAGCGTAAGCAGGCCCCTTGGAGACAGCTCTTCACATTCATAGCTAGGGCAGTGTACTCCTCTCTGGGTTGCCCAGGTTGAGTGGCCCAGTCGTCCGAGAGACTGGCGAAAGCAGCGCTGGGCGGGCGGACTCCCTTTGCCAGTCAGTCGAACGGCCTCCTTGACTGAAAGAGAACTGCAGTGCCAAAAGACACCGCGCTGACGACTGGCTCCGGGAAGAGACTCGGGACAGCACTCTCACAGCAGCGAAAGCTAGGCTGTGGGCCCAGCCTGAGGAGCAGTACGTACGTTTGCCACACTTCTTTACACAGCTAGGCGTGAGCCAGAGAGCCTTGGTCACTGAGGCCTACCTGAGGTACTGCCATACTTACCCAGTAGATCCCACGCAGAGGTCCCTGTGCCCAAAAGGGCCTCCACGGAAGGGCCCTGTTCCTCCCGTGTGTTTCCTTGAGGTAATCAGAAACCACCGAGGATAACTACGTGAGCTCCGCTTTGAAACTGGGCGACCCTGGGCAAACCTGATTCCCCTCCGTGGTAGACGAGACAGTGGCGGGTCCTAAGCTGCCTGAAGCACACTCCTCGCGCGCACCTTCTCTTCGCTGCCGGAAGGCCTCCCATAAGAAGTCTGAGTTGACTCGTGACAGCAGAAGTCTGAGTTGACTCGTGTGAGGCCTGCTGTTCTCAGTTCCTTGCTGGGAGCTTCAGCAGGAGCGCTCTGGAGCTCGCCGGCAGAGGAATGGTGAGTCCCCCCGCCCCACCCCGGCCTCAAGCAAAAGTCCAGATTTCCCCCGTTAGTAACACCTCGGAGTGCCAGAGGGAGCGGGGGGGGGGGGGGGGGGGGCATGCGTTAACGGAATGCTTCAACCGTGGAAGGTATTTCACGAGACACTGTGCACTCACGTTCGTTGTAACAACTGTCAAAGGGCACTCACTGTATGCCTTCCAACTCCTCGGCTGTGTTTGAGCCCCAGGAAGTAAATGCGTTCGTTTGACGAAGCTCCGTGAACGTGCAACGGTGATGGCGAAGCGCTGCCCTGTTCGCTCCAAAGCTCTCGTTCGTGCGGCCTTCCCACGGCCTCAAGGTACGCAGTTCTAAAGAGCCTTACATTCCATGCTGGTGTGCCAAGCCCCCCACCCACCCGCAGGGAGGCATTTGGGCTCTTCTGAGAAACACCAGTGTGCGTCCCAAGTGAAACCAGGGCGTCTCCCCCAGGACGTCGCCGAACGGCAGTCGGATGCCAGAGGTGTACCTCCAGCCGGAAAAAGAGGGAAAAGGACAGCTTTCCCAGGGACAATTCCGGACCCTTGGGACCATCCAGAATCACCAAGGCCTCAACTTTGCACGGCCTGGGAACGCTCTTCCGCCTGTCCAGCAATCCCCACGTCAACACCTTTCTCGGCAGAGGCAGGCACTCTCTCCCTTGTACTAGATAGCTCGGCAGAGCCTTCCGAGAAACATGCTGCGTCATTCAGCTTGAACGTGGGACGCGGAGGGGAGAGTACGCTTTCTCCCCGTTTGGAGGCGCCTCGCGCTTGGCTTCAAAGCTGCCTGGAACGGCACTAGCGGCCCGACGTCTCTGCACGGCAGGACTGTCGTTGTGGGCCGAGGCTGCGTGTTCTCCCAAAGCGAAAACCGTGCTGGCAATCCCTTTCTAGGAACTCCTCCCACGGCACCCCAGGTTCAGCTCCGGCCGAACGAAAGGTGACCTCAGGCCTCAAGGTGAAGTTCCAGTGTTTCACGTCAGGGGAGTTGCGTGTGCAGGGGTCTCCAATGAGGCCATACTCCACCACGGAGTGCCTTAACCCTGCGACGCTCCTGGGGACACACAGGGTAGGAGCCCATGCACCAGTTTCGCAGGATGACCTCTCTCCGTGCCGGAACGGCGGCCTCTGGCTTCTGAGGAACCTTAGCGTAAGCAGGCCCCTTGGAGACAGCTCTTCACATTCATAGCTAGGGCAGTGTACTCCTCTCTGGGTTGCCCAGGTTGAGTGGCCCAGTCGTCCGAGAGACTGGCGAAAGCAGCGCTGGGCGGGCGGACTCCCTTTGCCAGTCAGTCGAACGGCCTCCTTGACTGAAAGAGAACTGCAGTGCCAAAAGACACCGCGCTGACGACTGGCTCCGGGAAGAGACTCGGGACAGCACTCTCACAGCAGCGAAAGCTAGGCTGTGGGCCCAGCCTGAGGAGCAGTACGTACGTTTGCCACACTTCTTTACACAGCTAGGCGTGAGCCAGAGAGCCTTGGTCACTGAGGCCTACCTGAGGTTACTGCCATACTTACCCAGTAGATCCCACGCAGAGGTCCCTGTGCCCAAAAGGGCCTCCACGGAAGGGCCCTGTTCCTCCCGTGTGTTTCCTTGAGGTAATCAGAAACCACCGAGGATAACTACGTGAGCTCCGCTTTGAAACTGGGCGACCCTGGGCAAACCTGATTCCCCTCCGTGGTAGACGAGACAGTGGCGGGTCCTAAGCTGCCTGAAGCACACTCCTCGCGCGCACCTTCTCTTCGCTGCCGGA
Organism: Orcinus orca; assembly: GCF_937001465.1. Lineage (NCBI taxonomy): Eukaryota > Metazoa > Chordata > Mammalia > Artiodactyla > Delphinidae > Orcinus > Orcinus orca. The sequence continues at coordinate 49,582 of NW_026043794.1, forward strand.
AGGCCTCCCATAAGAAGTCTGAGTTGACTCGTGACAGCAGAAGTCTGAGTTGACTCGTGTGAGGCCTGCTGTTCTCAGTTCCTTGCTGGGAGCTTCAGCAGGAGCGCTCTGGAGCTCGCCGGCAGAGGAATGGTGAGTCCCCCCGCCCCACCCCGGCCTCAAGCAAAAGTCCAGATTTCCCCCGTTAGTAACACCTCGGAGTGCAGAGGGAGCGGGGGGGGGGGGGGGGGGGGCATGCGTTAACGGAATGCTTCAACCGTGGAAGGTATTTCACGAGACACTGTGCACTCACGTTCGTTGTAACAACTGTCAAAGGGCACTCACTGTATGCCTTCCAACTCCTCGGCTGTGTTTGAGCCCCAGGAAGTAAATGCGTTCGTTTGACGAAGCTCCGTGAACGTGCAACGGTGATGGCGAAGCGCTGCCCTGTTCGCTCCAAAGCTCTCGTTCGTGCGGCCTTCCCACGGCCTCAAGGTACGCAGTTCTAAAGAGCCTTACATTCCATGCTGGTGTGCCAAGCCCCCCACCCACCCGCAGGGAGGCATTTGGGCTCTTCTGAGAAACACCAGTGTGCGTCCCAAGTGAAACCAGGGCGTCTCCCCCAGGACGTCGCCGAACGGCAGTCGGATGCCAGAGGTGTACCTCCAGCCGGAAAAAGAGGGAAAAGGACAGCTTTCCCAGGGACAATTCCGGACCCTTGGGACCATCCAGAATCACCAAGGCCTCAACTTTGCACGGCCTGGGGAACGCTCTTCCGCCTGTCCAGCAATCCCCACGTCAACACCTTTCTCGGCAGAGGCAGGCACTCTCTCCCTTGTACTAGATAGCTCGGCAGAGCCTTCCGAGAAACATGCTGCGTCATTCAGCTTGAACGTGGGACGCGGAGGGGAGAGTACGCTTTCTCCCCGTTTGGAGGCGCCTCGCGCTTGGCTTCAAAGCTGCCTGAACGGCACTAGCGGCCCGACGTCTCTGCACGGCAGGACTGTCGTTGTGGGCCGAGGCTGCGTGTTCTCCCAAAGCGAAAACCGTGCTGGCAATCCCTTTCTAGGAACTCCTCCCACGGCACCCCAGGTTCAGCTCCGGCCGAACGAAAGGTGACCTCAGGCCTCAAGGTGAAGTTCCAGTGTTTCACGTCAGGGGAGTTGCGTGTGCAGGGGTCTCCAATGAGGCCATACTCCACCACGGAGTGCCTTAACCCTGCGACGCTCCTGGGGACACACAGGGTAGGAGCCCATGCACCAGTTTCGCAGGATGACCTCTCTCCGTGCCGGAACGGCGGCCTCTGGCTTCTGAGGAACCTTAGCGTAAGCAGGCCCCTTGGAGACAGCTCTTCACATTCATAGCTAGGGCAGTGTACTCCTCTCTGGGTTGCCCAGGTTGAGTGGCCCAGTCGTCCGAGAGACTGGCGAAAG